>NC_035439.2:95560021-95674816 GCF_002127325.2 Helianthus annuus | reverse complement strand
AATCACTAATCACCTCCTAACTTGTTAACTTAAGCTTTTAATCTTACTTTAACAAGTTTCAACTATGATATTTAACATCATATCTCTAGTAATCAACAAACAAGCAACAAGAAATCATCAACAATACAAGACAACATCATTCATATCATTACTTCTTCATTTTATCAATATTTCATCATTAAGTTAGCTTTATGTTCAAGACCTATCTTTATGATTTTTAGTGTTCTAAAGGTTTCATCATGATTTAACTATTAAGCACTCTAAATATGAAGCAAATGAATATTCAAGAGACTTACTACTAGCGTTTAAGTAGGGAAGATCAAGAGTAGAAATGAGGTGGTTAATAGCAAATGAAGGAGGTTCTTGCACTTCCGAAAGCTCCTAGCTTCTTTATATGACCTCTAACACCTTTGTATGTATGGAGATTGGATGAAACTTGGATGAAAATGGTGGTGGTATGGTGTGGTATTCGGCCGAGACCAAGGGGAAGAAGAAGGGAAGTTCAAGTGTTGGTGATATTGTGAAATGTGAGATGATGAAGGTCTAATGGGTTTTTTAAAGCATGGTCTTCCAACATACCTTTAACCTCTAGGTATAATGCTCTCCAAGTACTAAGCATATCACATAAATAATCAAAGAAAATCAAAGGGGTGGGGGCCACATCCTAATCGTTTTTTTTTGGTTGGGGGGGGGGGGGGTTGGTTTAGTTGGTTTGCAATGAATAGTTAGTTAACTAGTTAGGTTTTAAGTATCTAGTTAATGTTATAAGTGGGTGTTCGGGGACCCTAACTAGCTTAAAAAAATACAAACAATGTTTCTTGCAATATTTTAGTGTTCCGGGTAATGTCCGGTTGTTCGGTTTGATACTGTTCAATTAAAGTGCTAAGTTATGTCGTAAAGTGTCTTTTATATATCTTTTTGTAACACTTTTAATTCCCAACACTTAGGGAAGCATACAAGACTATTTAGTAACTTTTTCTGCACAAAACTAGTATGTTAACAAGCACATGTAAGTATGACACAGTAATCAGAAGCCAGTTAAGTAGTTCAACATAGTCATCAAGCACTTTAATTAACATTAATTAATCGTACGGATACATGTAATTTGAAGGGTTGTCACACTGAGTTATTTAGACACTTAGGGTATTGCAAACACTCTACTCGCATACATACTTACATTTAAACTACTTAATTTGAGACCAACAATCTTCAATGAACTTACAAATTGATATGTAAGATGAACCGTTTTCACGTATTGCATTTTCCGCACCTTCCTTTAACATGTCTACTTTAATTTTCATTACTTTTCCTTCTTCACCCTCCACTAAATTCATGACCATCCTAGCAACCTCCTCCCTCCCTACCACTTTCTTCGTGGGCAACACCTCCGGCCTCACCGCCACCTTCAGCTCCTCCGTCAACATGGCGGCATTCATCTTCTGCTCCGCATACAATGGCCATGCAATCATCGGCACTCCATTCGTAACACTCTCTAACGTTGAGTTCCATCCACAATGCGTCAAAACCCTGCAACAGACGTGTGGTTCAAAATCTCCACCTGTGGGGCCCATGATGACACCACAAGCCCAACTTTTGGGTCCGCGTCAAAAACCCTTCTGGAAGATAATCACGTGTAGCGTCTGATTGACCAGGTTTGAAAAATGATCCATCTGACACATGTCCATTCGGTGACCGCACCACCCAAACAAATCTTTGTCGGCTTAGCTCCAAACCCCATGCCAACTCATTTATTTGCTCGGCTGATATGGTCCCTTCGCTTCCAAACGACACGTATATAACCGATCGGTCCGGTTGTTTGCCGAGCCACTCAACAACTTCACCCTTTAACCCGTCCGGTTCATATCTTTTGTTTACCGGTCCAACTGTGTAAACCGGTTTGTATTTCACCACGGACCGTAAGATTTCATTGGTTCGTAGTGCGTTAAGAGTTTGAGGTTCCAGATCTTCCCACGTGTTAATTAACATTCCATCTGCCAAAGTAACACCAATTGCTTGGCTTAGGTAAACGGCATAGTTCTCATCATCACGGTTCAGCATGGGATCGACAACCTCGTCCGGTCGGACCGGTGTACAGCCGGGTATCTCCAACGGCTCTTTCTTGTCAACATATTGACCCACCACTTGCTTATCCAACAATGGCGAGTATGTGAAGAGTGCAGTGAACCATGCGGTGCCCGTTACAAACAAGTACTTTGGTATCCCGAGTTCTTCCGCGATGGCCCACGACTCATAGGCGAAAATATCGCCAACGAGGACGTGGGGATGGGAGTCCATCGCGGATATGGTGGTACGGATGGAGGGAATTGTTTCCCGCATCATAACGCAAAGTTGCGTGGCAACTTTGGCGTCAGGTGGAACTACGCAAGAGATGTCGGCAGCCGGGATTTGGATGACGGAAAGGTGGGAGGCGAAGGAAGTAATTAGTTGGGATAGGGATTGTGGGGTGGTGGCGGTGGTGGTGACGGCGAGGACGGTGACATGGAGGTTGTGGTGGGTGACAAGACGGTGGCCGAGTAATAATATTGGGAGTAAATGGCTAACGCCGGGACTTGCAAGCATTACTACGTGAAGTTGTTTGGTGGCCATTTTTGATAATAGGATGAACAAGTTTTCTGGTGGAAATGTTTGGTCTACCTTATATATATAGTACTCTATTTATGAAGGAGAAAATTGTTTAATTGAACTTAAAATATTGATCAGGGATTCAGGGCCACCAAGAATTTTGGGAGCTAAAATCGAATAAAAAATTCGAGGCCTTCTTAATTTTTTTAACCTTGTAATTTTGGTTTGTATTTCACATTAAATATATTAGAAAGAAACTTATAAATCACTTAACCATTATATAAACTAGATAATTTCTCTAATCAAATTATGTTAGGATCTAATATATAAATCAAATCTAAGTTGTTAAAAAAATTTAACTTAAGAGGAATGGGGGTGGTCACTAGTGATAAAATTTCATCACTCACAAGCAACCAATCAAGTTTCGCCATGTCATCAACTATTTTTCCATCACTCACAACCTTTTTTGGTGGCAATGGTCATCACTCACAACACCCAACAATAAACCCCGACACCCCCTCACATCCATTTATCATGCTAACCCCATAATGCGTTGAATTTATTACGCCACTTAAAGTTCCACGTGTGAAATCGAGAGGTGGCGGTGGTATCTTCCTGTCCATCACGCGTTGTTCTTGGCCATCACTGGGGAATAACGCTCCGCCCCCACTCCCCTAACAAATAATAACTTGCATTATGTGTGAAAGTAATTAAAACATGCTACTTATTTTAAGTATACTATTGTTAATAGTTAGAAACGACTTTTTTTTAAATAAAACTTTACTTGGACATATTATGTTAAAAATTGTACGGACAAAATATTTTAGCTTATTAAATTAAGAGAGGTGATTTAAAAAGATGCATTTATAACCTTTATTAAAAAAATGAGTGATGTGATTAATAATTTTGAAAATGGGTAGCAAGTAGCATTCGAACCCAGCCCTCTACAAAACCAAATTTTGTTCTTACCACCAGACTACCCTTATATTAATATTAACAAATATTACGGTAAATATAATATTCTTTTTCTTTTAAATATAGATTTTTTTTTTTTTAATTTTGGAGGCCCTATTTTTTTGAAGGCCCTAAACCATCGTCAAGCCCAATTACACTAATAGTTCGGCCCTGATATTGATGTTACATAAATTTATAATAACTTGAATCTTACTCATCGTTTATATATACAATTAATTCATCTTTAACTACACTTAAAGCTTACACTATATCATCTTTCATATTTTGAAACTCTATTAAAGCTAAATGCACCCGCGCTCTTAGACTTGTCATTACTCATTTCCTTTTTTATATCACATTAAAAGTTTTCATATTTCCCTAAAAATGTAGTTATTTTTAAAATTGGTTTTTTATGTCGAAACGCTTTTAGTATAAAAAATAAAAGGTTTATTTGAAAATAAATAAAAAAAAACAACACTATCACACATCGACAAAAAAAATTATAAATGTTTTTTAGAAAAAAAATATAAACGTTTATTAAGAAGACATTATCTAGTTATCTACTATTCTAGTTTTTGCAAGTTGCGTGTATCAGTTAAATTTTTTTATGTGTTTGTTTTCTTACTCTAGTTTAGGGGTTAAGCAATGAAAATTTGAAATTTCTAATCATATTAGACATTTCTATTTCTATTTCTAATTTCTATTTCTAATATATATACGAGTAAATTACGATTTTAACCCCTATGGTTATATCACTTTTACCCTTTTAGCCCAAAAATAATATATTAACATCTGAGTCCCCAACGTCTTTTTTTCTAACTCTTTTGGCCTCTAACACTAACCTCATCCATTTACTTTTAGAGGCCAAATGGTTAGAAAAAAAGACGTTGGGGACTCAGATTTTAAAAGATTGCTTTTTGAATTAAAAAGATTGCTTTTTGAATTAAAAAGATAAAAGTGATAATGGGCCAAAATCGTAATTTACTCTATATATAATTAACAATTTACATGAACTAGGATTGCGACCCGCCGCAATGCGGCGGGGATTCTTTAATTATAACTAAGTCGATCTAGGATCCGCACGTTATGTTAAACCTGTCAAACAGGGAAAAACAGACGCTGTAAAAACGTTCACCCACACACGCACGTTGCGTCATGTTAACTCGCAAAATCCAGAACGAAACGTAAAAACGTTAAACCAAGGACGCATGTTGCGATGTGTTAAGTCACAAAATTTAGAACCAAGCTTAAAGTGAAAAATATGTGGAAAATGAAAACTATAAAGGACCAAAGTTGAAAGCAAAAAAAGTTATGAGGATAGATTGCAAAAGATAAAAAGTTTTGGGTTAAAGGTAAAAAAAAAATAGTTTTGGGTTAAAAGTAATTTATGAAATACTTTTGGGTGAAAAGTAAAAAAATCAATTTTTTTTTTGGAAAACCCACAAAGCCAACGTTACGACAACTATATGTATAACTATTTTTTCATTGAAAAACCCCCAAATCACACCCCGCGTTGCGGCGGGGAGTAAAACGGTGTCAAATAGTACTAATGTCACACAACCGTCATCGACCACCAACACTGACTCGACCTAGGATATGCGTGTTGCGATGAACCTGTCAATATGGAAAAATAGAGGTAAAAACGTTGAACCACACATGCACGTTGCATCGTATTAACTCGAATTTAGAACTATACGTAAAACAAAAATTTGTGAAAGATGAAAAGTATAAGTGACAAAAGTTGTGAAGTTAAATTCCAAATAATGAAAAGTTTTGGGTTAAAGTTAAAAAAACAAATTATGCATGGTTAAAACTGCAAAATGTAAAAACCTTTGGGTTAAAAGTAAAAAATTAACTTTTTTTTCTTGAAAAATACCCAAAACACAATATACAACTCATAATACAGATATAACTTGCTAATTTATATATGGGATAATATTTCTATTTCTAATTTCTATTTCTACTTCTATTTCTTTTTCTTTTTCTTTTCTAATTTCTATTTCTTTTCTATTTATCTATATATTTAAAACACAAATGAATGAACAGTATTTTTAATAAATTATAATATAAATATATTATAATATAATAGAATACATTTTTTTATAGTTTTATTATTTTAATATTATAATAATTATTATCTTCTTTATATATGCCATTAACAACTTTATATGAATAGTAAATTTAACTTTTATACTTACTTTGATTTTTATCTTTTAGCTACTGAGTTCTAATTACACTTCTTTGATTTCTAATAAGTTAAACATTTGTTCATTTAATTTTTATAAAGTTGTGTTTTTTATTTTTTTAACCACTCTACTTTAGTTTAAATATTTGTTCGTAAAACATTTGTTCGTTCAACTTTGTTTTTTAACCACTCCACTTTAGTTCAACTTTCTAATAAGTTAAACATTTGTTCTTTCAACTTTAATAAAGTTATGTTCTAATTACAATTAACCCCTTGCGTTTTATTTGGTTTTTTTCCCACCTACACGTTAGTTTAATTTTTGTTTACACCCATATAATTACTTTGTTGTATTTTTTTCCTTTCCTTTTAACCGATTTACATTACAACCCCTAAAATTTAATAAATATATTATTTTTGAATTTTTAACGAATTTTCTGTTATGTAATTTTTTTCTGGGTTTCGTTTTTTATATCAACACTCCACGCGACTTTTTTTTTTGACTTTTCCCTTTTTTCCTCGAACAGAAAATTTCACTAACTTTGACTTTTTTTAAGATTGACATCCACCGAAATTCCCACTGCATCGTACGGGTAATATTACTAGTTGAATATAAATTATAAACCTAAATGTTAGCCGTGATGCATTATTATTATATATCAAAAATGAATATTGAATTCACTATGTAGGTAAGTTCAACAAATCTTAATTTAAAACATATATTTATTTAGAGAAGGTGTTAAATACAATATGCCTAATCATAAGATACGTACATTACGATCGGTTCATGACGCGTGTTATTCTTTTATTTACACTCCCGGTGGCAAATCAGGCAATTCCCTTCAGCACCGGATTATGAGTTCATTCCACGTTTCCGGTATTTATGATTCAGATCAGTTTCAAATATTTCAGTAATTTTGAAACTATACAGTGTGGTTAAATCTCGGCGATTAGGGCTTCAAATAAATTCAATTACAATGGATTCACAGAATGGTGCCAGATGAAATATAGAGGATGTTGAAATGGAAGACGATCATGATTCGATTGAAGAAGTTCGAAATCCAGATTCAAACAATGTCGAAACATGGGATCCTTCCAGCATGCGTATTTACATGTTTTGTTTTTTCCAACATGCATGATTATCTTTTCTATTATATGCGTGATTAGAAAAACACATTATTACTAGATTTATATAACATGCATTATTACATATTTATAACATGTGTGATAAGCAAAACACATTATTACTAGATTTATATAACATGCTTCATTACATAATTATAATATGGGTGATTAGCAAAACACATTATTACTAGATTTATGTGACATACTAAATTACATAATTATAATATGGGTGATTTGCAAAATACATTATTACATGATTTATATAACATACTTCATTACATAATTATAACATGCGTGATTAGCAAACATACTGGGCAGAGTAAAAAATGACTCTGGTAAGGTGAAGTGGAGTGTTGCAATAGTCTATGAGGTTATGTGGCAATGGGAGATTTATGGCTTAATTGTGTGTAGAACCGGAAGCGAGAAAAATGTGTGTTGAATCGAAAGCAATAACTGAGAGATTTTATGGCTAGAATTTCACTTCAATTTGGTATTCAAATTTCGAATCTCGTATGATAAATGAGAGAGTGAAATTGACAACTAAGTCCCTTTCTCCAAAATTTCTATCAGAATGTTTGCTTATTACGATGGTGCCACCGCGTCTAATCAAGAGCATATTGAATCAAATTGTGTGGTTGTGGTTATCACATACGCATCGCACGACTAGTCAAATTGTACGTTAACAGGCCTCTATTTATTTAAGGGGAAGGTTAACGTACAATAGCTCCTTAACGTGTACGACGGTGTGAAGTGAATTACGCATGTTCGTTTTTAAAATACGAACGTTATAATATATAATTACAAATGGGTTGGGTTAAACCCTAATTACACACATTATTTGATTAATTACGCATGGGTTGGGTTAACTCTAATTACACACGCTCTTTGCATAATTACGCACACTATTGTTCACTCCCACACCATCACACATTAAGACCTTTTTCTATTTAAAACTTTCACTATTTATTTGAAACATATATTATTTGCATGTGCCTAGCATGATAGGTATCGGTTATATCAAACTTGCCTTGATGACTTTTCTTTCTTTGTTTATTTTTATTTTGTATGGCTCGATGTGTGACGTATGGGTGTTCAGGATTCATTTCAAATTTGAAAAATTTGAAATTCGATTAAATTCAATTCGATTATGAAGAATTCGTTTCGACTATAAGAATTCGAATTTGAATTTGATTCAATTCGAGTCAAGTAAATCGAATACGAATTTATAATTTCAGATTCGATTTGAAATTCGAAAAAAAAAATTATACATTTTTATTTATTATTGTTATATACAATACATATATAACTTTTATTGGGCTATACTATAAATTATTTTCAAAATTTATTCCAAGTGTTAAAATTACCCATTACCAAACCCACTACATGGCCCATAACTAAGACCTAAGCAACAAATCTATCAATAGATTTACAACCCTAAAAATAATAACTTGTAATGTGAAGTGATTACTCCTGACTTTTTGTTTTGAATGTTAGACTTAGGGTACTTTATTTGAAACTCTTTAATGTGATATCGTACTTTATGACTCCTTTAAAATTTAGAGTAAACTTTCGTTTTGCTCCTTGTGGTTTGGTCATTTTAACGGTTTTGCCCCATATCTTTAAAAATAGCCATTTTCCTCCAATTGTTTGCTATGATTTTTCCGTTTTGCTCCCGGCCTCTAACTCCATCCAAATTGTCTTTTTTTTTCCATTTTGCTCCCTGTGATACGTGGTCAAAAACCGGTGTTCGTTTATGTTTAAGTTCGGGTTTTTACGTAACTTTTAATCTTGAAAAGCCTACTTTTGATTAGATATGTGTTTTGTAGGTCTAGTGGAGTTTAAGGAGCTTTTCGGGAGCTTTACGGACAACCGGGACGAAAAACGGACCACCGGGACGCGAAACGGGTCAACCGAATTCATGAAATTGAAAAAACAGAAAGTTGGTTATCTAAGCACCGTTGCCGATCCCCAAAGGGGCCGTCGGCGATGCCCCGTGGAGTTTGCCGTCGTTCAAAAGTGTCGTAGACAGCTAAACAGGTCGTCGGTCGTTTTGGGTTTTGTGTATGCCGTCGGCGACAGACCGTATGGCCGTCGGCGATGGCCTCTCCGTTCTTCAGTCGCGAATTTTGCGTTTTTGTTGGTTGGAACGAGTTTAAACACATCTAGGGGTCATTATTTCGAGGGTTACACTTAGTTTGAGTTTGAAAACTTTTCTTGAAGCCACTTTTCATCATTAACTTGAATCCCAATTGAATTATTCCATCCATCACACCATTGATCAAAGGAATTCATCTTTATCACCATCATTTTAAACCCTAATCCATTATCATTATCATTATTACCATCATTCATCCAATTCCATACTTCACCATAAACACTAATCATTCCACCCTTACCCAAGCTTCAAGATGATGATGTTCAAGCTCTCAATTTCCGTTGATCGCATTCGTCATACCGTGAGCGGCTAAATTTTCTTGGACACGTGGCTCCAATCACAGTGCGCCAGCACCGGAGATCTTCTAGAAGACACTAACGGTCGATACCAGTGAGACAAGGAGGATATTCCCTGTTTGTCGTCTTCCGGCCCAAGGCCCATCAGCCCATCTCCTCTTACACTTCTCCGGCTATAAATAGAGACCTCCATAACAGGTTAAAGATTCCACACTCTCCTCTCTTACTCTTAACACACACTTATTTCCTCAAAGCAGATACTTATTCTCACGCTGGAGTCTGGTTAAGAGGGAAACCCCCATATTCCCCTCTTAACGAGCTAACGGTGTTTCTGTTTTGCAGGAAGAACGGATTAAGTTGGAGCTCAGGAAAGTTTAAGAAGATTAACCCACATGTTTGAAACATAAAACAAACTAATTAACCTTAAAATTAGTTCCGTGTTTCTTCAATCAATAAGAAATAATTCATGGTTTAATGGTACGAAAAGAGAACTTCGTTGATTAATTACTTATCTTGAATATTAGTAGTAGGTTTGCAATTAAACCTTAAGTAAAAAGTAAAAATAAGTAGTAAATATTTTTAATGTGTTTCTATTCGTTACATTTCATCGTTATCATAAGGATATTAATAAACATTTGGGTTTTGTGACAAGTGACGAGGAATGACCCGGATCAGCAAACCCGGCCCGGTCATTACCTATTATTTCATTATAAATATTTAATTACATACGTTTATTCTCGAATGTTCTATTCTATGCATGGATAAACTATAACCAAATCCCCAACCTTTTGGGAAGATCATGCAAATCCCTAACTTATCGGAGCCCATCTTAAGTTAAGGAAAACCCTAATGGTAAACTATAAATAGAGGTAAACATCTAAGGTATGATTCATCTTATCTCTCGTTTACTCTTTCTTCCTACGCACTTAAACTTTCTCCCAAACCGAGACTTATTCTCACGCCGGAGGGTGGTTACAGGAATAACCTCATTCCTGTAACGAGTCCTAACGGTGTTCTGTTTTGCAGCTAGCAGTTTGGATCACCAAGAGTTGAAGTCCTAGTTGGATACTACCGTAAAGGTCAGTGTTTCTTCATTGGCGCCATCCATGGGACCCTTTCGGTAACAACAGCAAGACTGAACCCAATGGTAAGCGATCAGAACACGGCAGCAACACCAAGTCAGGCGATGATAACTAGCAACGCACTGTTGGAGACGAACCCTGTCACCACCATGCCAGCTTCACCTGCTGTAACCAGGTCTCTCGACTTGGAATTCAAAGCTGAAGGACCACCACCAGGTTTTACAGGAACCTCCGCCCTCTCTTCTGGAACAATGGCGGCATACCTTTTCTCGTATAGTTTATTGCAGTTCCGGTCGGTGGAACCAACTACAACAAACGCCAATGTCTTCACCCCAACATCCACCACGAGTGCACAGACTATACGTCATAGCACTACGCCGGTTATCGCGTCTGCAAGCTCAAGTACTACCATACCACAGGTGAGCACGACTCAGTATTACCAACCCTCAGTTACATATGCCATGCCGCCTCTCTACTCGGCAACACTAACGGTGGCGCTGTCCACTCCACCACATCAACCAGTAGTCATGCCTACAGGAATCATGAATGCCCCGGTTACGCCAGGGAATCAAGCTTACTTCCCAGGATACTATTACGAACCCCCATACGGGTATTTACCCCCATACAACACTCCAACGTACACTCCCCAGGGGGCAGCACAAGGCTATGCTCAGCAATCGCCATACGCGGCTTATATGCCACCTTGGTGGACTTTTCCAACATCACAGCCGGTTTACAGTCAGACCCCGCCAACAGCGGAACCCGTGTATGACAGAGGAAACACATCTAGGCCTCGTTTTCTCCAGACGAAGGCCCTAGCCCTACACTGAACATCACCTCGGCTCAACCCCCAGTTACCCAGGGTACCAGCCAGGGTGGGGCACCTCCTCCAATACAACCCATCAATGTAGAAGAAGACGAACTTACTAGACCTTACAAGCCAGTGGACGCCACTTTCAAGTCCAAGTTCACAAGAAGAATAGCGGAAGCTCCTATTAAGGAAAAACCTAAGATGCCTTAAACTGTGGGCAAGTACGATGGTCTAGGCGATCCTGATGACCATTTCAATCTATTCAAAAGCACTGGGGAAGTAGCCTGTTGGCCCATGCCCCTCTGGTGCAAGATTTTTGTCCAAACACTTGTAGGTGCAGCCCGGGTCTGGTGGGATAGTTTACCCACCGGGGAAATTGACAGTTTCAAAGATTTAGAGGCCAAGTTCATATTGTAGTTTAGCCAACAGAGAAGGCACACAAAAGACCGGAACGAACTCCTCCACATTCACCGGCGAGACAATGAAACAGTGGAAAGTTTCATTGTTAGATTCAACAAAGAAAGCCTGGCGATCCCAGGTGTCACGAACGATCTAGCGTGTGGTGCTTTCCTACAAGGGGTAAACGATGATGAGCTATTAAGAACACTCCACGGGAGGGATGGTGTACCTCCCACCATAGACGAAATCTTGAGGATAGCCAAGGTATACGTCACACAAGAGAAAGCTGTTGCCGCCAGTCACGCGGCCAACAGAAAGAAAGAGGCTCAGAAAAATCAGGATGGCGGAGAACAGCGGGGCTCCAAAGGTAAAGGTAGAGGAGACCGATACCAGAGAAGTGACAGAATGGACTCGCGGTATGATAGGTCTAAAAGCACCTATTCAAGGAATGAATCCTCCTCTAAACCGCGGTCCGATTACCCCAACTTGAGCAAAACTCCAGCAGAAATCCTAGCCTCTGAAAACCTCAAGTTTAATCCTCTGAAGCCGCTGAACGAAAACCCCAACAAAGACACCAACAAGTATTGTGAGTACCACAAAGGAAGCGGCCATGATACCAACGACTGCTTTCAATTAAAAAAGCAAATCAAATATTTTGTAAAGGCGGGAAAATTGGCTCACCTGGTTCGAGACATCAAACAGGGCCCGTCCCCATCAAAGAGGAAAAAGATAAAGGGGCGGGCAAGAGGCCACGAGAGCTAAACATGGTATATGCTGATAAGGGAAAGGGGACTAAGCGGAGTTTCTCCACGCTTGAACCGTGGATGCTAGCAACCATGACAATCGAGCCACGCATGGAAGATTTACACCTCACCACTGATGCCTTAATCGTGGTAGGTGACTATAACATGAGAAGAATCCTGGTAGATACCGGGAGTTCTGAAGATATCATCTACGAGCATTGCTTCAATAGAATGCAACCAGAAGACAGAAGGCTGTGTAGGATCGATTTGACGATCAAGTGAGTCAATTAAAGTCAATACACCACTGTTTGAGAAGCGGAAACAAACAAACAGTGTTGAAACAGAGAGAATTGAGTAGAAAACAGAAGAATATCACTTTAACACTTGTTTCTCATTAATAATTCACTTGAAAATCCGGCAGCAGTTCGGTATAGAACTTTGGAATCCGTGCCCAAATAAGAAACACAAACACTATATATAGGCCTCCTTATTCCGCTTGAAATGACACTTGCCATTTCGAGCTGAAACACAACCTTCTGATTTCGCTTGAAAATGACAAGATGTCATTTCAAGCGGAATCACTACAATTAACATTAAATTTACATTTTAGCCCCCTGTACTATACATACTTGACATATTTAGACCCCTAGACTTAAGACATAGGCTTTAGACATCGTGCACTAACAAACTCCCTATTGGATACAGCCGGAGTCTTCAGTCTTGGTCTTCAGGACTTCACAGCGACTTAAAACTTTCTTCTCTTGACTTTGGCTTTTTCCTTAGCAAATTTCTCAGCTTTTCATTTTCTTTCTTTGCTTTCATAGCTTCTTCAGCTTGCATCTTCATCCACTTCCCTTTGTTTTCTTCCAGTTTCTTTCTTTCCTTTTCAGCTTTCAACTTTTCTTTCTTTTCAAGCTTCCACCACTTTGAGTTCCATTTGTTATCAACATTAATACTCTTTTGAAAACAAATAGACACCACTTTCTGAAACTGCATCGCTTGTTCTCTGTCTTCAGCTTGGAAGCGGATCTTGTTCACAAATAAACATTCGATGTCTTTTGCAGAGCAGTTTACTAACCACATAGGGTCATAAACAAAGATCTCTCTGATTTCATTCCCTGCTCTGTACGTTATCACAGCCTCTGTTGATATACAGCTATACACCTAGCCCATAAAACCTTTGTAGAACTCATGTTCCATCTTTGGCACTGGTATATTCTTCATCACTTTTGGCTTTTTCACATTCAAGATAGTTTCTTCATTTCCTGTTTCCGGATTAACTCTTCTAACTCTCTTTGGATAATGAGGCTTCCAGTGCTTGAAGTTTTTCAGAGCTACAAACTTTATCAGACCCCACATAGCAACATCATTCTTTCTCACCTTATATCCCAAGGTTCTCACCTTTGATAACTCCTCTACATCCCACCAAGGTAGGGACATAATATCATGCAACCATTCAAAGTACTGTACTCCACACTCTCTTCTAATAGCATATGCATTAACTTGAGGTAGAAATCCCCAGCTAATGATATCTCCCAGTAAAATACTTCTATCTCTTTGATAAAACTTCAAAGGACGCTTGAATTTTCTTTCATTACTATTCTTGAACCACTTTTTGCGTTCTTCTTTCTGAAGATCTTTTGTAGTACCATCGAAGCTTTTATCTTTCAGAATCTCAACAACTTTCCTCTTGAGTTCATCCCTGTTCTCTTCACTAAAGAACTCCATCAGAGTTGGAAATTCAGAAGTATCTTCATTCACAGTATCTTCATCTGAACAATCTTCAACCTCAACCCTGTCATAGACATCTGCATCTTCAACATACTTGTATTCATACTCGGGTTGATGATTGATATCGAACGCATTCAGTTCATCTTCAAAATCGAACTTGAATTCATCTTCATTCACATTAAACATCTACAGGACTTCATCCAATGTATACGTATGCCTGATCTCTCCCTCTTCTATATCAGGCTCAATACCAAGTATCAGCTTTTCAGCTTTGTCAACATTTTGATCATCTACTTGCTCCCCCTCTCCATCAGCTTCCTCTGATACTTCATTAACTTCATCATTCATATAGTCATCAACATTCTTTTCACTTAATGCTTCAGTCACTTTGACTCCAGTACCACCCTGATTGTCATCCTCATCATTATCATTGTCAGAACTATGACTGCTTGCAGAAAATACTTTTTCTTCATCATCATCATCCTCCTCTTCATCATCATCTCCTTCATCATCATCCCCTTCGTCATCATCCCCAGCAATATCTTCAAGTGATACATCTTCTTCAAAGATAGCTGACACAGAAGATATAGGGACCGGATTCTGAAAGGAGAAACAGGATCAGTAGCTAAAACTATTGATCTTTCAGCATTCACAGAACTTTCAACACTTTTTCCTTTATCTTGCATTTGAGCATCAATCTCTGCTTGATGCTTTGCTCTAACTTCTTCAACCTCAATCTCCTCGAACCTTTGTTCAATTGATTTCCTGAGCATATTTTCAAGAACTTTGTTCACCATATACAGCTCATGATCTTTTATTGCCTTGGCAGCTTCAAGTTCTTTGTTTTTCAGCTCAAAGTACTTGTTCTGTTCATCTTTGCGTGCCTTTTCTTCCACTAACTTAGCTACTTTCACTTTCAAGATATCAATCTCAGTTTGATCTGCTTCTATCTTCTTCAGCAACAATTTGTTATCAGACTCAGCTTTCTTAACATGCATCTCGAGAATCTTCTCACGATCTGCCAATCTTTTGTTGTCAGCCACAACATCATCAACTTTCTTTTCTACATTCTTGACTTGTGCAGTATTTGCAAAGTCAAAGTCTCCAATATCGTCAAGACTAATACTCAGATTTGTAGGAATGTTTGGAAAATGTTTGAAACCAAAAGAACCAGGTGTGGTTTGGATCTGTGGTTGTGAGGTTGGTGGAGTTTGAAAGATTTGCTGTGAGGTAAGTAAAGTTTGTTGTTGTGGTGGTGTAATAGTATGAATTTGTTGTGGTGAATGAGGTGGTGAAAGATTTAATGGTGATGGTTGTCTTGGTGGTGTAGGATGTTTTGGGGGTGATTGATGAAGTGGTGAATGTATTGGTGATTGATGTGGTGTAGGTTCAGGTGGTGGTGATGGTGGTTTACTGGGTTCTTGGGTAGGTTTCTTTTTCAGCTTGATCTTCAATGGCTTTTTAATCTTTGGAGAAACCTTTTTCATCTTAGGAGTAACAACTCTCTTACTAGCACCAGCTTTCTTCTTACCACCAGATGATGGCGGTGTTTGAACAACTTCAACATCTTCTTGAGAAGGAATGTACACATCATCATCATCTTTACCACTCCTTTTCCTCTTTTTCTGTCTCTCTTTCTCAACAACAGACATAACTTTCTTGTAACGCTCAGTCTCGTCAATCTCATCTTCAGAAGAACTTGATGAGCTTGTAGTACTTTTGTTTACATCATCACATTCTTCAATAACAACTGCTTTTTCTTTCTGAGCATTAAACACATTTTGCTTTTTCAACAAACTTTGAGAATTAGGAGATAGACGAACGTCAACTCCCACATTTGCTACAGTTTCAGCTTCAGTTTCAGCTTCAGCTTCTGCTTCAACTTCAGCTTCAGCTTCTGATTCATCAACAAGCAATGTTTTAGTAGCTTTCTTTTGACGCTTTTTGGGTTGAGAAGACGAACCCTCTTCTGTTTGAGCTTTAGGAGTAGCTTTCCTACCCCTCCTTTTCTGTTCTTTCACAAACCAATCGTTTCTAGTTCCTTTGAATTCTTCTAGTGCTTTTAATTCATCAGTATAACCAGCTTCTTTCATCTCCTCTTCATTTCTCCAGTTTTGGTGATTCACAGGAACTGGATCAACATAATTCTTATCCTTGATGAATCCAAAAAATTCAGCTATCTTCTTTGGCTTAGGATGATTTGGATGATATCTGGCTAACTGCTTCAAAGAATCATTACTCATGTGGGATAACACCAACAGATCATTGTTTACATTTCTTTCAAGTTCTGGATATGCATGATCTATCATCATTTGAACAAATCTTCGATACACCCAAGTTTTACTCTTTGATGTAATGTTCTCCACCATATAATGAAACACAATGTGAGAAAAATTGTACTTCTTGTTCAAAACGAGAGCTGTCACCATATTCATCTGATAGTCTCTCATAGCATCATACCCTCCCTTGCAATGACTTAGAGCCTGCAGCACTGAGTGAACAATAAACTTGTATGGCTTTGTAAACTTTGACTTCAAGTAATTTGCATTGTTCAGTGCACCATCATAACCCATTCTCAGCATACAGCCTTTAACCATCCTCTCAGGAAATTTTGTTGGAGAATTTACATCATCAGGGAAATTCAATACTTCACGAACAAGTGCCTCTGAAATAATAATCGGTTTCTTTTCATCATTTTGCTTGACAACCGAATTGATCACTTTATCCTTTTCATCGTACGTTGCATGCTTCCAGAAACGTTTGATATGGGATTTATACACCAAATGTTGATCCGTCAACGCTTTCTGAATCGGCACTCTCCTCATAAACTCCAGAATACTTCTGAAATCAGACAACTTTGTATTCTTTTCCTCGTCAAAATCACAACAACTGTTGTGCAAAGGATCAAAGATCACATTCGACGCCTGAAAAATTACACAATACAAACAAATCAACACTTTGAAAAAATTTCATCAACATACATTATTTCAAGCGAAAACACTTGAAATAAAACAGCATCTCAAGCGAAATCACATGAGACTGTTTGAAGCGAAATCATCTAATGCAAATTTGAAGCGGAATAACATGATGCATTTTGAAGCGGAATAACATAAACATTTTGAAGCGGAATCATGTGATTCAATTTGAAGCGAAACCACATGATTCAAGCGCAAATCATGACCAAAATTTTAAAAACATTCTGATGATCAAATTGATTAACTGGGTTTGTTCATCAGTGGATTCCGAGCATGTGGGTGTAATTTTTATCCATTTTAACCATCCAAAACATCCTAGATCTAAGTCTGAAACAACTATTCATCGTCAATCATGTTCAAATCACAGATCTGGTTCAATCACCACTCTACACATGATCTATAACACAATCCGACAATACTAAGATGATTTTTGTTCGTTTTAGTTCACAAACATACCCTAAATCTAAGATTTAAGAACTCAACATCGCCAAAAATCAAAAATCAACAAGATCTGGGTCAAATTGACCAGATTTCTCACCTTTCCCATGTTTATAGTTGAGCAAACCAACTAAAAACGAGAAATCAAACAAGAAATCGGCAGTATAACGGCTGTAATTCGAAGGTAATGAGGTTTCGCTTGAAATCGCCCTGGTCTGATCTCTGAAGCGGAATAACACAAATGACTTTCAAGCGGAATCAACTGGCTTATTTATAGCCCACCTGATTTCGCTTGAAATGGACCTCGATGCTGTTTCAAGCGGAATCACTTATGAAGTAGTATATAATTTTCAAGCGGAAACAACATTTCAAGAGAAATTACATTTTAAACATTTCAAATTTTTAACTTTTTCAATTTTTACCGACACACCCAGTTAACCATGTCCAAGTTAATGACCTTGGTCAACTGTTCAGCCTACCAAGTCCAAGTTAATGACCTTGGTTGACCAGTTTATGAAGTTTGCTGACTTTCTGAAACTGAAATTAGTTCAACTTAATGAACTTTTGAACTTTTCAAACTTTCAAACACATACCAGTCATTTTTCATAATCTTCTGCTTACCCAACCCTCATGATCCAGACATGTTCTGCACAAGACTTTGATCATCTGATCCCCAACGTATGTTGTCGAAAAAAAGATGAAAATAAAAATCTTTTTGGATTTTAGAATATGATAAGTAGGAAACTGTACACACAATATTTTTGTGAGCGTGTTAGGGGATCATATCAGCTTCCGACAAGACACAAGTACCGTTAAGCTTAGATTTCATACACAACATTAAACAGTTTGCTTAGATTATCGATATACTGATCCTCTTAAATCTTTACACAATTTTCAATCAATTCGGGATACAGATTTAATGTTTTAAGATCTTAACTTTTACGCGTGTACCACCTCAGTATATACTCTCGTATCCAGATCCCAATATTCAGTCTTACAGGTGAGTATACCTAGATGATATCTGTAATGGGGTG
The DNA here is from genome assembly GCF_002127325.2 of Helianthus annuus. Taxonomy (NCBI): domain Eukaryota; kingdom Viridiplantae; phylum Streptophyta; class Magnoliopsida; order Asterales; family Asteraceae; genus Helianthus; species Helianthus annuus. Next base: position 95,656,308 of record NC_035439.2, on the reverse strand, counting down.
AATGCGAGGCTGTGAGAGCTCAGGTCAGAACTTTCGTTCAGCAGAGAGATGACGGCTCGACTTTCGGTGTGTTCCCTTTAGGGAATCTTTTTTACAACAGCACATGATTAACATTTTGCAATGTGTTATCATTTTTTATGCTGAGGGGAGGCTTTACGAGTAAAGCTTTGCGTAAAGTATTATACGGGGACTAGGTCAGAATTTCCATCAGCAGAAGTCCCGGGATAATACCCCATATATCACTAAGTATAAAGACCTAATATCTCAGAAAGAGGGATCTTTCAAACAAGATTTCGGGGGTTACCCATATATCCTGGAGATGTTCCCCACGTAAAAGCAAGTAATTTTTATGTTTATATCCCAAACAAATCTACTAATTTTGTAAAAACTTATCGGCACATCATCAGCGAGACTGCTTAACGCATATTAAACATTACATTTCTTTAGCGTACAGTGTCTGTCTAGCTGATGTACTATCATTTCCCCTATTATACACAAACTCTTTTTCAGTTTTTCAATGTTTTTGGATTTTACAAATTTCTAATGTTTTTGGCTTTTTGAATTTTTCTATTGTTTTTGTATTTTTCTGCAAATTTGGCAGAAAATAAACTGTACAGAAAAGCAGAAAATAAACTGTACAGAAAATTTGGCAACGTAACGTAGATCACATCAGATCGCCGTCCTCCTCAGCTTCACATTCCTCTACCCACCCAGAAAGCAAATTTTTCATCCCATTTAATTTCAAAAGATAGTTAAATCTCTTTTTATCAAACGGTTTTGTATAGAAATCAGCCTTCTGATCATCGGTGTGTATATGTTCTATCCGAATCAATTTCTTCTCGTGACAATCACGGATGAAATGATGACGTATTTCAATATGTTTGGTTTTAGAATGGTGAACCGGGTTTTTTGTTATATTAATTGCTGCTTCATTGTCCACGAAAATTGGTGTATCCAAGAATTGCAAACCAAAGTCGCGCATCTGCTGTTGGATCCAAAGGATCTGTGAGCAACAGCTGGAGGCTGAAACGTATTCAGCCTCACAAGTAGAGAGCGCTACTGAAGTTTGTTTCTTGCACTACCAGGTAATAAGTCGAGTTCCGAAGAACTGACACCCAGTAGTGGTGGACTTAGCGTTCTGCTTGCAGCTTCCAAAGTCAGAATCAGCGAAACCAGTAAGAGAGAAGTCACCCGATCGAGGATACCACAAGCCGATGCTTGGGCAGCCTTTCAAATACCATAAAATGCGTTTGACGATTGTCAGGTGTGACTGCTTCGGGCTTGACTGATATCTGGCGCAAAGACACGTTGGGTACATGATGTCCGGGCAAGAAGTAGTAAGATACATTAAGGATCCAATGATTGACCGATACAACGTCTCATCCACCTTTACTCCATTCTCATCTGGACATATTCCATGATTCTGTGCTAGGGGGGTTGCTGCTGGACTGGATTGAGCCATGTCAAACTTTTCCAGTACGTCGTTCACATATTTTGTTTGGTGAATGAAGATTCCGTCGGGCATCTGCTCCACCTGCAGCCCGAGGAAGAACTTCATCTCCCCCATCAAACTCATCTCGAATTTCTTTTTCATAACCTTCTCAAACTCTTTACACAAGTCGTCGTTCGTCGAACCAAAAATGATATCATCGACATAGATCTACACGATTAAGAGATGGCCTGCAACTTCCTTTGTGAACAATGTACTATCGACTATCCCTCTGATGAACCCGTTGGCCAGCAGATGTTGGGAAAGCGTATCATACCAGGCTCTCGGGGCCTGGTGTAGTCCGTAGAGCGCCTTATCCAGAAGATAGACTTTGTTCTTGTGTAGTGGATCAGTGAAACCCAGTGGTTGTCCCATATACACTTCTTCTTTAATCTTTCCGTACAGGAATGCAGATTTAACATCAAGTTGGTACACTTTGAAGTCTTTCCATGATGTAAACGCCAGGAAGATCCGTATAGCCTCAAGTCTAGCAACAGGCGCATAAACCTCATCATAGTCGATGCCTTCTTGCTGACTGAATCCTTGTACCACCAATCGTGCTTTGTTCCGAACCACGACTCCTCTATCGTCTCTTTTACACTTAAACACCCACTTCGTCTTTATCACTTTCTGATTCTCAGGGAGGTCTACTAGTCTCCACACTCCCAACTTCTCAAATTGTTGCAGCTCTTCCTGCATTGCATTCACCCAGTTGTCTTCAGTCAAAGCTTCTTTATACATTCTGGGTTCAATCGGCGAGATAAAACATTTAAGTGAGAATTCTTCCTGTAAAGGAGCAACAGGTGAATAAAAACAGGTAAGAGCTCTGTTGATTTGATCTCTTGTCTTAACACCACTTTGTAGGTCACCGATAATCTGCTCTGAAGGATGATAAGACAATGTTCGTGGCATAGCAGTGTCAGGCACGTTAACTTCCGATTGCAAGTTCGAAATATCAAGATCACCGGTGTGATCCTCAGCTTCTATTGATTCAACATTTGGTTCCTCGTCAAAAGTAGGACTGGATTCCTCTTCTGAGTCGTCAGAATTGTCAAACGTTGGAGCTGGTTCCTCTGGTGGTTCGTGAGCAGTTCCACTTGGACCAGCCTCGTGATCGTTTGAACCCCCGGTGGGTTGAGAAACTACTAGTCGTCTAGGCAGTTGTTCTTACGACATGGACTGCTGATATTGATATAAAATTGCTAGTTCCTCATCACTTGGCTGAATCAGTAGTTGAAACGACTCCCAGAGTTTGTCGTAATCGAACAAGAATCTTTGTCCGGGAAGTTGTGGTGGTGCAGTGTGCTTCTGACAGTCTACATGCTGAACTTGTATTACTTTTCCAAGGCATGGCACAAAAACCCTCTTCAATGGGCTCGCGTAACCTACAAAGAAACCATCATTAGACTTAGCACCGAATTTACCATTTTCATCTATGAAAGTACATGGAGACCCAAACGGCTCCAAAAACTTTAGATTGGGCTTATAACGATGTAAAAGCTCAAAACATGTTTTCTTATATTTCTTGACGGTGAGCACACGGTTCAAAGTATAGCATGCTGCAGCGACTGCTTCACTCCAGAAGAAAATAGGAAGCTTGGAATCGGCAAGCATTGTTTGAGCAGTTTCTATCAAGGTACGATTCTTTCGTTCAGCTACTCCGTTCTGCTGTGAAGTGTATGGCGCGCTGAATTCATGAAGAATCCCTTTCTCGTTACAGAACTCGAGCATTCTATTATTCTTGAATTTCGTTCCATTATCACTTCTTATTCTTCTGATCGGCAGCTTATACAGCGTCTCCATCTTTTTGAAAAGAACCATCAGTGACTCAAACGTCTGATCTTTCCTCTCCATGCAGACTACCCACGAAAACCTTGTAAAGTCATCAGTAACCACAAGACAGTATAGGTCACCACTGATGCTCTTCACATTAACCGGCCCAAAGAGATCCATGTGGAGTCTCTCGAGCGGTACTCTGATCGAATTCAACAGCTTCTGTGGGTGTGACTTCTTGGTCTGCTTTCCTTTCTTGCAAGCTACATAGTCATCATTCAAATGAAAATTCTTTAAATTCACACCTTCAACCAAATCATTATGAACCAGAAAATTCATTTTCTAACGTGAATGTGGCCCATCTTTTGATGCCACATAATCGACTCTTTTTCAGTAGCTTTGGTTTTTGACACAAAACATTGTTTTTGATGATTTTCTTGTGTTGCGACACTCATGTCAAGAATGTATAAATCGTTTTCTCGTGGAGCTCGCAACAGCACCATATCCTCAGGGATTTTAAACCCAGGTTTTAAAACAAGACACTCATTTTTCGTGAAATGTACGGTAAAAGATTTATCACAAATTTGTGAAATACTGAGCAAGTTGTTTTCCAATTCAATAATGTAATTCACTTTCTCAAATGAAATCACTCCATTTGTTAAGGTTCCTTGACCGACAATCCTGCCTCCTTGGTTTCCAGCGAATCCGACGTATCCACCATTTATAGATTTCACATCATAGAGTAACGCCAGTATTCCACTCATGTGTCTAGAGGCTCCGCTGTACATTAACCATTTTGAAATTATCGACCTGGGCAGCCCCTGCAAACATTATAGCAATTCACTCAAACAATGATGCCCATGACTTCTTAACTGCTGAACCATTACCAAAAACTATGTCACACTTCACATCAACCTTTGGAAAGTCAAAAATGACATTTGGAACATCAGTTTTTACTTTTGGTTTTACTTCTTCCTTTTTAATCAGTGGAAACTCTTCAAGAAGTTTATCAAGTTCAAACTCAAGCTTTTCTACATCATCTTTAAAACCTTTTGTTTTATTTTTTAAAATGTTCTCCATCTTTTTCTCCTCGACCGATGATTTTGATTTCACAACCCATGATTGATTTTCAAAAACTTTTATTTTTTGGATAAATCTTTGAAGTCTTGAGAGTCTTTGAAGATTCGCCAACCTCAAAGGTCGATTTCGGCTTATCTTCTGACTTCAAAGATTCACCCCTCTTCAAAATGCGAATTGGTGAAATCATAGGTTTTTTACCCTTTTTATCAGTTGGAAATTTAGGTCGGGGTTTTTGCACAACAGTTTTTACAAAGACAGTTTTTTCAAAAACTTTCTTGCATTGTTTGGCCATGTGACCGATCTCATTGCAGCGATAGCAAACTCTTTTGTCATACTCGACAAAAGTTAATTTGAACGACTCTTCTTTCAGTTTCTTCGCCACATTGAAATGATCAATGGCTTTTTGACTAAAAATGTACTCTTTCTCATCATCAATACTTGGTCCAGTGACAAAAACATCATTCATGTTATCCTTTGGCTTGACAACCTTCTTAGCCATTTTCTTCTCAAAACCAATTCCTTTGTTTTTAAAGTTGTTTCCATTTTTCTTGTTGTTACCATTCCCTTCCACTCTTTCTTACCCGAGTTGTAAGATCGTGATGTAACAAACGATTTTTTCGGTTTCGAAAAGAACTCTTTGTTGTTTACCTCAGCAATGTCAATTTCGACCAATTTGAAAACCTTTTCAACATTTTCAATCTTTGCATTCTGAAGTGGATACTCAAAATCAGAGTAAAGCTTGTCAGTTCCAATCATTGTGTAAACCACCATGATCGGATCATCATTCGCGACTTTGTCTGATTTTGGTATGAATCGGTCTAAAAAATTTCTCTCTTCTTCAAAATCAGACACAGAATTTTCAGAATCAGTTTTCATGATATCAGCCTCAGAGTTATCACTCTCTTCATCTAACACTTTGTCGACAACAGTCTTGATGACCTGTGACTCATTGTTTGTGTCGGACGAAGAGAATGTAACATCAATACTCTCTGGTAACGCATCCTCAATTGTCCTCAGTTTGAGGTTCAATGCAGCTTCCACCCCGTCTGGATACTTTTGAGTGTAATGATTCCACATTGGGGGTGGAACGCTGTTAAAGACCGGTGTTGTGTTTGGCTGTTGTGGAACAATCTGCTCAATGACATAAGACGATGCAACATAGCTCATTAACTTTTTGTCGATTCGTTCATTTTCAATTTTAGTTAATTCTAACTCTTTCTTTAATGATGCAATTGTGTCAAGATGAAAATTTACTTCCACTTGTTTATCAAAAAGTGTTGCTTTTAATAATTTCGTGGCTTTATCATTTTCAACGCTTTCTTTTTGAATCATTTCAATGGATCTGGCCAGTGTATCATATGCCTCTTTAACTTGACCTAGATCAAAATTAATCAAATCAGCGTGTTGTTTCAATTTCTGAAACTTTGTGTCCTTTTCGAGACACTCCATGCAAGGTTTTGAATAGTTTTGGCATGGGATTTCAGAGATTGAATCAAGTTTCTCAACAATCTTTTCATCATGATCATTTTTAACTTCCTGTTTACCAACACCTTCCGACTCTAACTCAGAAACTTTCTCGGATTTGACCTCCTCAATTCCTGACTCCTCATTTGACTCCCTTTGTACTGACTCGGTACCGACAGACTCTGGTTTTACAGGTACTATGTCTACCTCTTTCAGTTTCCCCATAAGAGCCCTATCAGCAATCTCTTTCAAAGGGTCTTCGGTCATCTCTTTGGTTACATCGATCATCTCTTCGACAGGCTCTTTCTTCTCCTCATACCGTGGACATAATCCAGTTGTTGGCTCTTCAAAGAAACCTGCAAAAGACTCAAAAACTTTAGGAGGCATGATAGATTTCAAAGAACTGGCTAATACCTCCTGTTCAGACTGATAGTAATACCCTTCTGCAGCAATCTCCTCAACATCAGCCACACTATCCACAGAAACATCTTCATTAACCACTTTAGGCTCAACAACATTTTCTGGCTCTTCTACAATCTCAGTCATCATAGCTTTTCCCTCACTTCCAGGGATGTATTTATCCCAGCTGACTCCCTCAGCTACCTTCTCATCATCCTGGTTTACAATGAGAGCTTTCTCGGGTTTGTTCTCAATTTGAGGACTTTGAACTACAGGTTGTTGATTTGGTCTGTGATAGATTGCCTGTCTGTAGTAATCATACGTAAATGGATTCTGATGATTATTCACTTCTCTGTTTGGACACTCTCTTTTGAAATGCCCTCTCTCTTTGCACTTGAAACAAGTCACTTTAGACTTGTCAAATCCGAGCTTCTGATCTGGTCCAGAAAGACTGTTTCTACCAGTTATTTCCATGAAACGCTGCGCTCTTCTCACCAAACTAGCCATACCCCACTTTATGTCTATCAACTCAAGCTCCTCCGGATCTATTTGATCGTAATCCTCCTTGGTCATATCAGGATTTTCGATCTTACCTGCCACTAAACTTTCGTATGACTCCAACACGGAAGCTAACAATGCAATATGTTGCTTTGCAGCCACCTTAGTAAACTCATTCCCATTCTTGATGTTTACTGCAATATTGCATTGAATCCCAGAAACATATGCCTGATTGTTTGAGCTAGACAAGCTTTGAGGTGATGTATGTTCAGAAGATTTGAAGTTTGGCTCAAAACTAGCAAACGGTGAAGGCTTTGTGTTGTTTGGAGTACCAGACGAAACACTCGATGTTGAATCTGCGCTAAAGGCTGTTTGAATTTTCGGGCTTTGATTTGTTGGTACAGGAGTGCTGCCTTTGTAATAAAGAGATACATCCCGTTGAACATTGGCCGAGTTCATCTTTTTAATCTTTAACAACTCTAACTCATGAGCCTCAATCTTCTCGATAAACGAACTGAGATTCAAATTAACGAAATCTGAATTGTTCTTCAACATCATTAGGTAAGTCCCCCACTCATCATAAGGCAATGCATCAGACAACTTATCTATCCATTCCTCATTTGTCTTGGTAATTTCTAATCTCTTCATTTCCACGACCAAATGGCAGTATCTTTCAATCAGCTGTTTCGTAGTTTCACCTTTTATGCCCGTGAAAATGTCAAAATTCTTTCTTTATCAGAGCCTTCTTGCTCTTTGTGACAACCCTCAAAATTCCATGTATTCCGTACAATGTATTAATAAAAATTAAAGTGCTTGATGACTGTGCTGAATCATTTAACTGCTTTCTGATATTTGTGTTATACTTACATGTACTTGTTAACACATTAGTTGTATACAGAAAAGTTACTAAATAGTCCGGTATTCTTTCCTGAGTGTTGAAAATTAATAACGTTACAAAAAAATATATATAGGACGCTTTACGGATTAATTAAGCACTTTAACGGAACAGTATCGAACCGAACAACCGGACATTACCCGGAACATCAAAATATTATTAGAAGCATTGTTTTTATTTTTCTGAACTAGTTATGATGCCTGAACATCATAACACACTAATAACCTACATAAATCCCTAACTAACATAACTAGACACTTAACTATTTAGTTGAAATCAAACCATAAACCCCCCCCCCCCCCCCTCAACCGATCGGTTCCCCATGGGGGGACATACCTTCACCTCTTTGATTATTTTATTAATCTATGTCTAATATCTCAAAGACATTTTATACAATGGTTATTAGTAGATGTTGGTCTATAAGAATGTTTAAGGGATAAGCATTTCATACACAAAAACACAACACAAAATTTGCTCTCATCTCTCTCCCTTACACCACCATTCGGCCGCCACCTCTCCACCATCATCCACCCATCTTCAAGTCTTATTCACTTATTTTCCATACATACAAAGGTGCAAGTGGTCATACAACGAAGCGTGGTGTGTTCGGAAGCTCAAGGACCTCTCTCGTTTTCTTTTAACCACCACATTTCTTCACTTGAACTCACCTAGCCATAAGCTAGTGGTAAGTCTCTTAGATCCATTCATTTCACATGCTATGAAGGTGGTTAAAATATGATTCATGATGTTAAACTTAAGAACTCTAAAGATCATAACTTAAAGCATGAACATGAAAGCTTTACACAAAGGTCATGAGATGAAAGGTGATAATACATGACAAATCTGGATTAAATGAACAAAAATCTGCTGTAAATGACTTAGGGTCTGATGTTAATCGTATTAGAATGAATGGTAATTGTATGTGTACTTTTTAATGGCACTTATACTATAAACAGCTTGCTGATTTGTATTTTCAGCCGAATTTAACTCGCTGTAACAGGACCATAACTTAACGAAAAATGCATTTTCTGAAGCCTAGATTTATGTATTATGAAATACGGTTCTAATGGCACTAGAATCATAATTTTTGGACTTCGTTTACTATTTTTAATGTGTCATTCCGTAACAGCAGCTAGAGCTGCATTTTTCTGCTGAAAATATATGTTCTGTTTTCTATCGTAACTTGAGTTCTATGTAGAGTTAGATCATGTAACTGGTACTGTAGATGGATACTGATGTTGTAGTAATTTTCCCACTGGAATTTTGTCAATCCGACTTACAATGAATTTTTAGTGAATTATTCCGTGGGCTGCAGTCAGAAAATAATGAATCTGATTGCAGTCCGGAAAATGATTTTTAGTAAAACATTGGTGATGAATTAGATCCCGAGATTTTTACAAAATAATATTTGGGTTGTTTAGCATCTACTATAAAAAGTTGGGAACTTTTGAAATAAGATAACTATTTTATTAAAATGCTCGAAAACAGCCCAGTTTCGGATAATTAAGTTGAAACGACATAAGTAGTGATTTGCGTGTCTAAATCTCGAATATGTTATCTGTGAATGATCTAACATGTTATGTGTCAATAAGAGTGTTATGTGCAATGTCGTATGTTTATTTGTGAACGGGAATAGGTGGGGAGTTTATATGGGCATAAGTTGTTAAAGTGATGCATGTTATGTGTCAGATGCGTGTAGGAATTTTGTGCCTATTTGAAGTCATTAATAAACTAAGTGGTAATCTGTGACAACTCGAACTTCAAACCCGTCTTTGTGCTGTATGTAACGTATGTGAACTTGGTTGATTGATTAAATGACTAATGTTACGACATGTGATTATATGAACTTTGTGAATTATGAACGTTATGTGCCATATGTGTTACGTGTAGATATGATAAACACAACCCGAACCACACAACACTTCACAATCAATCGCACAAGCCCTTTGGGCCGTTTTGCTTGTATTCGGACTTCAAGGGCAGCCCAAGTAAGGGCCGGCCCATTGCCCTTTTCTCTTATACGTACAACACACACAATAGGAAGGATTATTCCTCATTGTTACTAAACACATTCACACATAAAGAAACCCTAAGTTCTTTCTCTCTTGCCCTCACGAACTCACGGCAGCCGGTTCTCGCACCTCGAAGACTTCTCGGTTGTTGATCGGATTACCCACTATCATTTGGTTAGTGTTTTACTATTTGTGATTTATATTATGTGATTTCACATGTCTTAGATGGTATATGATTATTGATGTTGTAAACTAGTTTATGGTAGTCTTGTAAGGTTGAATGTGCATGAGAATAAACAAGAACCAATTTGATGATGCTTATTTAACTGCTATGATGTTATCTAATTCAAATCGTAATAATGATGTTCATGATAGTCGGTTCAAGTATGTGCATCGGGTTATGTTGATTTCACGGTTACAGGTTCATAAATGGATAGATTATAGTTCATGAGAATATTGTTCGTGATGATCGGACTAGGGTTCTTATGTGATAGCCTAAAACTTGCCCTGCTTGATCGATATTTTGCTAACTAATTTGTTGATATTGTGTTAATTGGTAATCATGATAAACTTGGAAACTGATAAATGTTGTAACCGATTAAGCAAGTAATTCGGGTAACTTAAAACTAATCGCACATCATGGCTGGTCGCACAAGACCTCCTGTCGCACAAGAGGCCCAATCGCACTAGTCAGCCGATCACACAAGTTGAGATCATTCAAGATCTGATCCAACCGCACAAGCTCTCGGTCGTACAAGATTAACCTGATCGCACAAGTTGATCTTGGTCTATTTGGATTGGGCCGTGGTTATGTTAGATAGTTATTACTATTGTTATTGGACCGCCCAAGCCCATCTGACTCGCACAAGATCCTTTGGATCGCACAATAGTGTTATCTGTTGGGCCGATATTATTTGTTGGGTTGTAGACATGGGCTGAGTATTAGGGCCGATCGCACAACCCAGTTTAGTCGCACAACACAAACCGGATCGCACAAGGCACGCATGTACTATTTATTTGGGCCGTATATGTTTAACTGGTTGCTTATGATGTTGGGCCGGGTACATATGGGCTTATATATATTTTAGAACGCACAAGTGGTGAATGTTATGCTTTGACTGTTTACGTGCTATACGTGTTGCTATGATTTATACGTGCATTATTTGAAGTCAGAACCTGACTTGTGTGGTAACCCTGTTAGGACGTGGTTGACCACCCTTAGTTCAAGAACCTTTTGTGTATCTGCCGAGCAACCCAAGGTGAGTTCACACAGCCAAGGCATGGGGTTCCCAGGGTGGGAATGGGATTGAATGAATTATACGTACATACTTAGTTAATGGAACTTAATGATATGAGTCCTCAGGGTGAGGATGGTGAATGATAAGATACGGCTAGACTAGTATACCTACTTGAACAGATCTTCGCACACACGCCAAGGGTTGGCTGCGATAATTATGACTGATCTTCGCACACATGCTTCGGGGAAGCTGCGAACTATAGAAACCAAATCTTCGCAAGGAATGCCAGGGTGGCCGCGATACAAATATACATAGTCTAGGATATTTGGGAGTATTAACCCAAATCTTCGCATACATGCCGAAAGGGCCCGCGATGGAAACCAATACTATACATGAACAATGAACGAACTAATACGATACATGATAGATGAACGAACGCAATGCTTGCTATACCATTTCTATTACTGAACTTACTTTCTGTGAACTCGCTCAACTAGTTGTTGACTCTCTGCTGCATGCCTTGCAGGACCTTAGGTACTTTATGGAGCTTGCACAGGGAGGAGCAGGTCGTTGTGGACAAGGATTCGTGAATGCTTACTTAACACTTATGTTTTGGGTTTACCTTTAATGCTTCCGCTACACTTAATTATGATTGGTTTGATAAACACCTTTCGTATTGATGGATAATTATTACTATTTATTACATGTTCAATATGGTTGGTGGCTTGATCCTGGTCATGTCACGCTCCCAAGCGGTGGTACTCCGCAGGTGGATTTTGGGGGGTGTGACATAATCCTACTATGACGTGATTGACCGACTTTGACTATTAGCTATATTTGAGAATCTAACCGAGCAAACCAAGGTTAGTTCACACACTTTCTAAGGCATGGGATTCCCGGTGGTTTGGGAATGGGTTAAAGAATTAAAACGGAATCTACATATCTTACTTAGGTAGGATATGTACGGCCATCCTCCTCGGGTAGGATGCCAGTATTAATCCTGCGTATTCTCTTTGGGAGAACTACGTACGTTCATCCTCCTTGGGTAGGACAACAACCTTAAAACTTACTAGACAAAACTCTATCATAAGTCCCTCATTTTATATCGACTTAATCGCCGAGGCCAATGGCGAGCAGGTCATTAGTTAATAGCGCTATTAGGTTTAACAAACCTCACACCGTGCCAGTCGGACGGGCGTGTACTAATGGACTATGGCAAACCATTAGTGATGATAGACACTGATGTAGGGCACAACTTACTTGCGTAGTAGTCGATATCATACGGTCTAGTAGTTCACATGGGGAAGCCCCCCACTAATCATGGACATGGTTTGGGTAATAAAGAATGAACTGGTTAAACTTTCTTTCAACTACGGGGTAACCCCCACGGCAATTACGCCAACAAAAGACAAACCACGTTTTCAGAAACAACTTAATACTAATCAACCAACCGTGAACTCACTCAACTTTGTTGTTGACTCGTTGTTACATGCCTTACAGGTCGCTAAATGCTTGGAGCTTGCACGAGGAAGGAGTCGTTGTGGTGTACGGACTATTATGTTCCGTGCTTAAATGTTCAAATCCTTATGAACTTATTAAACTTGCGTTTTGAACTTTAACTTATAAACTATGGACTTATGTTTTGGACTTTACGTTTATGCTTCCGCTGTTTAATTTAAAACTTGGTTAACTAACTTTTGGTCACCAATCGTATTGTGGTTGGCTTTATTTACTTAAATACGTTGTTTAGTATGATTGGTGGCTCGATCCTGGTCACGTCACGCCTCCAAGCGGTGGTACTCCGCATGGTGGATTTTGGGGGTGTGACAGATTGTTATCAGAGCCATTGGTTATAGTGAACTTGGTTTTAAAAAAGGGAAAAACTTTTCGATAAAACCAGACTATAACCTGTACAGTGCTCAACGATCCACAACGACGCTTCGCTCCACGTGCAAGACTCGACACAATAGGTGGTATGATCTTTGTTATATTGTCGGTTCGATAGTTTACACCGTGCATTAGATAATGTTGTAATTGCTATTTGAACCTTGTGTGCTTACTCTCTACTATCGTCCCACACTTACGCACTTTCGCGACACTTTCCTCACTTACGTTGCTTCGTTATGAAGATCATGAACGGACGCGGAGGGCGTATCAACCTAACTCAAGCCCAGCTGACGGCTTTGATCAACGAACGAGTTGCTGAGGCACTCGCAGCTGTCCCTGCCGGACGTTAACCTGCACAGCCTCCTGTGTGCACATTCAAAACCTTCATGGATTGCCGCCATAGCACTTTCAGCGGCACAGAAGGAGCTGTGGGTCTTCTTCACCGGTTCGAGAAGCTCGAGTCTGTTTTCGAGATGTGTGAATGCCCTGAAGATCGTAGGGTGAAGTATGCTACTGGAACACTCGAAGGTGCTGCGTTAACCTGGTGGAAGGCACAGGTTCAACTGCTTGGCGGTTGCTAATGCCACCCCGTGGAACGGTTTCAAAGAGCTGATTAAGGAAGAGTACTGCAGTCGTGACGACATCCACAAGCTGGAGGTGGAATTTTTCAATCTGAAGATGACGGGGTCTGAGATCGAGGCATACACGAAGAAGTCAAACGAGCTGGCCATCCTGTGTCCCACAATGGTGGACCCTCCCATCAAACGCATTGAGCTATACCTTAAGGGCTTGGTGCCAGAAATCCAGAGCCACGTAACCTCAACTAATCTTGGCACCATACAGCAAATCGTCAAGTTGGCCCATCGCCTTACTGATCAGGCAGTTGAGCAGAACAGGCTGCCCAAGCGTATTAGCGCTACTACTTTTGATGCTCCCAACGATAATAAGCGTAAGTGGGACGGAAATTTGGGCATGGGTTCTGCTTCAGCTCAATCCCAGCAGCGAAAGACAGACGAGTACAGGAGCCCCAATCAGCAGCCTTCTGGGAATCAAGGTCAGGGTGGGTACAAGGGAAATCACCCTAAGTGCAATCGATGTAATCTGCACCACAGCGGGCAGTGCAACAAGGGTTGTCAGAGATGTCACAAGCTAGGTCACGAAGCTAAGGATTGCAGGAGCCCGCGTCCTGCGAATCAGAATTGCCAACAACAACTAGCTCCACAAAACCACCAGTAGCAGCATCAGCAGGGCAATATAGGATGCTTTCAGTGTGGCGCTGAAGGCCACTTTAAGAGGAACTGCCCCCAACTGAACCAAAACCAGAACAACAACCAAAGAAACGAGAACCACAATGGAAACAACAACGGAGGCAACAACGGAGGTAACAATAATGGCAATGGCGCCCAAGGTCGTGTGTTCGTGATTGGTCAGGGTGAAGGAAGGAACGATCCCAACGTTGTGATGGGTAAGTTTCTTCTAGATGATTTCTTTGTTACTGTTTTATTTGATTCGGGTGCCGATACTAGCTACGTGTCCTTAAAAGTTAGCCAAATGCTTAAGCGTACTCCAACACTTTTGAACACCAAGCACATCGTAGAGTTAGCAAATGGTAAAAGCTTAGAGGCTACACATGTAGTTAAGGGTTGCAAGCTTGTCCTTGCCGATCAGACCTTTTCTATCGACCTCATTCCTATCGTTTTGGGTAGTTTTGACGTTGTCATTCGGATGGATTGGTTATCTCAACACCAAGCAGAGATTATTTGCAAGGAGAAAATCGTCCGCATCCCTCGTTCTGATAAAGAACCCCTCGTGATTCGTGGCGACAAGAGTGGTGCTGTTGTAGGCATCATCTCTTTCCTTAAGGCCCAGAAGTGTTTGTGAAAGTGCCACACCGCTATTCTAGCCCTCGTTTCTGATATATACATGGAAGAAAGGAAGATATAAGACATTCCTATTGTGCGTGACTTTCCCGAGGTATTTCCTGAGGAATTAACTGGTCTTCCGCCTCACCGCCAAGTTGAGTTTCAAATCGAGCTAGCTCCTGGAGCAGCACCAGTAGCTCGAGCACCATATCGTCTAGCTCCATCAGAACTCGAAGAACTGTCCACGCAACTACAAGAACTCTTGGAAAAGGGTTTCATACATCCTAGCTCTTCGCCCTGGGGAGCTCCAGTATTATTCATAAAGAAGAAAGACGGTACCTTCAGAATGTGTATTGACTACCGCGAACTCAACAAGGTGACCGTGAAGAATCGTTATCCTCTTCCATGCATTGATGATTTGTTCGACCAGTTGCAAGGGACGAGTTATTACTCTAAGATTGATTTGAGATCAGGCTACCATCAACTGAGAGTCCGGGAGGAGGACGTCTCCAAAACAGCATTCAGAACTCGTTACGGCCATTATGAGTTTCTGGTTACGCCTTTCGGATTAACGAATGCACCTGCAGTCTTCATGGATCTCATGAACCGAGTGTGCAAGCCTTACCTGGATAAGTTTGTCATAGTGTTCATCGACGACATCCTGATCTACTCTAAGAGTCAGGAGGAACACGAGCAACATCTGAGGCTTATCCCGGAACTTCTTCGAAAAGAGCAGTTGTATGCTAAGTTTTCGAAATGTGACTTCTGGCTTCTCGAAGTCCACTTTCTAGGCCATGTGGTAAACAAGGATGGGATTCATGTTGATCCATCCAAGGTTGACTCGATAAAGAACTGGCCTGCACCCCGCACACCAACAGAAATCCGCCAATTCTTGGGTTTGGCAGGATATTACAAAAGGTTTATCAAGGATTTCTCCAAGATTGCGCAACCTCTCACTTCACTGACTCAGAAAGGTGTCACCTATCGTTGGGGTGATGCGCAGGAGTCCGCATTTCAGCACTTAAAGGAGAGACTTTGTAGCACACCTATCCTCTCATTGCCTGAAGGCACATATGATTTTGTGGTTTACTGCGACGCTTCCATCCAAGGACTTGGTTGTGTGTTGATGCAATGTGACAAGGTCATTTCCTACGCATCACGTCAACTTAAAGTTCACAAAAGGAACTACACTACCCATGATCTGGAACTCACGGCAGCCGGTTCTAGCACCTCGAAGACTTCTCGGTTGTTGATCGGATTACCCACTATCATTTGGTTAGTGTTTTACTATTTGTTATTTATATTATGTGATTTCACATGTCTTAGATGGTATATGATTATTGATGTTGTAAACTAGTTTATGGTAGTCTTGTAAGGTTGAATGTGCATGAGAATAAACAAGAACCAATTGGATGATGCTTATTTAACTGCTATGATGTTATCTAATTCAAATCGTAATAATGATGTTCATGATAGTCGGTTCAAGTATGTGCATCGGGTTATGTTGATTTCACGGTTACAGGTTCATAAATGGATAGATTATAGTTCGTGAGAATATTGTTCGTGATGATCGGACTAGGGTTCTTATGTGATAGCCTAAAACTTGCCCTGCTTGATCGATATTTTGCTAACTAATTTGTTGATATTGTGTTAATTGGTAATCATGATAAACTTGGAAACTGATAAATGTTGTAACCGATTAAGCATGTAATTCGGGTAACTTAAAACTAATCGCACATCAAGGCTGGTCGCACAAGACCTCCTGTCGCACAAGAGGCCCAATCGCCCTAATCAGCCGATCGCACAAGTTGAGATCATTCAAGATCTGATCCAACCGCACAAGCTCTCGGTCGTACAAGATTAACCTGATCGCACAAGTTGATCTTGGTCTATTTGGATTGGGCCGTGGTTATGTTAGATAGTTATTACTATTGTTATTGGACCGCCCAAGCCCATCTGACTCGCACAAGATCCTTTGGATCGCACAATAGTGTTATCTGTTGGGCCGATATTATTTGTTGGGTTGTAGACATGGGCTGAGTATTAGGGCCGATCGCACAACCCAGTTTAGTCGCACAACACAAACCGGATCGCACAAGGCACGCATGTACTATTTATTTGGGCCGTATATGTTTAACTGGTTGCTTATGATGTTGGGCCGGGTACATATGGGCTTATATATATTTTAGAACGCATAAGTGGTGAATGTTATGCTTTGACTGTTTACGTGCTATACGTGTTGCTATGATTTATACGTGCATTATTTGAAGTCAGAACCTGACTTGTGTGGTAACCCTGTTAGGACGTGGTTGACCACCCTTAGTTCAAGAACCTTTTGTGTATCTGCCGAGCAACCCAAGGTGAGTTCACACAGCCAAGGCATGGGGTTCCCAGGGTGGGAATGGGATTGAATGAATTATACGTACATACTTAGTTAATGGAACTTAATGATATGAGTCCTCAGGGTGAGGATGGTGAATGATAAGATACGGCTAGACTAGTATACCTACTTGAACAGATCTTCGCACACACGCCAAGAGTTGGCTGCGATAATTATGACTGATCTTCGCACACATGCTTCGGGGAAGCTGCGAACTATAGAAACCAAATCTTCGCAAGGAATGCCAGGGTGGCCGCGATACAAATATACATAGTCTAGGATATTTGGGAGTATTAACCCAAATCTTCGCATACATGCCGAAAGGGCCCGCGATGGAAACCAATACTATACATGAACAATGAACGAACTAATACGATACATGATAGATGAACGAACGAACGCAATGCTTGCTATACCATTTCTATTACTGAACTTACTTTCTGTGAACTCGCTCAACTAGTTGTTGACTCTCTGCTGCATGCCTTGCAGGACCTTAGGTACTTTATGGAGCTTGCACAGGGAGGAGCAGGTCGTTGTGGACAAGGATTCGTGAATGCTTACTTAACACTTATGTTTTGGGTTTACCTTTAATGCTTCCGCTACACTTAATTATGATTGGTTTGATAAACACCTTTCGTATTGATGGATAATTATTACTATTTATTACATGTTCAATATGGTTGGTGGCTTGATCCTGGTCATGTCACGCTCCCAAGCGGTGGTACTCCGCAGGTGGATTTTGGGGGGTGTGACATAATCCTACTATGACGTGATTGACCGACTTTGACTATTAGCTATATTTGAGAATCTAACCGAGCAAACCAAGGTTAGTTCACACACTTTCTAAGGCATGGGATTCCCGGTGGTTTGGGAATGGGTTAAAGAATTAAAACGGAATCTACATATCTTA
Source organism: Helianthus annuus (assembly GCF_002127325.2). Taxonomy (NCBI): domain Eukaryota; kingdom Viridiplantae; phylum Streptophyta; class Magnoliopsida; order Asterales; family Asteraceae; genus Helianthus; species Helianthus annuus. Next base: position 95,638,421 of record NC_035439.2, on the reverse strand, counting down.
CTTAGGTAGGATATGTACGGCCATCCTCCTCGGGTAGGATGCCAGTATTAATCCTGCGTATTCTCTTTGGGAGAACTACGTACGTTCATCCTCCTTGGGTAGGACAACAACCTTAAAACTTACTAGACAAAACTCTATCATAAGTCCCTCATTTTATATCGACTTAATCGCCGAGGCCAATGGCGAGCAGGTCATTAGTTAATAGCGCTATTAGGTTTAACAAACCTCACACCGTGCCAGTCGGACGGGCGTGTACTAATGGACTATGGCAAACCATTAGTGATGATAGACACTGATGTAGGGCACAACTTACTTGCGTAGTAGTCGATATCATACGGTCTAGTAGTTCACATGGGGAAGCCCCCCACTAATCATGGACATGGTTTGGGTAATAAAGAATGAACTGGTTAAACTTTCTTTCAACTACGGGGTAACCCCCACGGCAATTACGCCAACAAAAGACAAACCACGTTTTCAGAAACAACTTAATACTAATCAACCAACCGTGAACTCACTCAACTTTGTTGTTGACTCGTTGTTACATGCCTTACAGGTCGCTAAATGCTTGGAGCTTGCACGAGGAAGGAGTCGTTGTGGTGTACGGACTATTATGTTCCGTGCTTAAATGTTCAAATCCTTATGAACTTATTAAACTTGCGTTTTGAACTTTAACTTATAAACTATGGACTTATGTTTTGGACTTTACGTTTATGCTTCCGCTGTTTAATTTAAAACTTGGTTAACTAACTTTTGGTCACCAATCGTATTGTGGTTGGCTTTATTTACTTAAATACGTTGTTTAGTATGATTGGTGGCTCGATCCTGGTCACGTCACGCCTCCAAGCGGTGGTACTCCGCATGGTGGATTTTGGGGGTGTGACAGATTGTTATCAGAGCCATTGGTTATAGTGAACTTGGTTTTAAAAAAGGGAAAAACTTTTCGATAAAACCAGACTATAACCTGTACAGTGCTCAACGATCCACAACGACGCTTCGCTCCACGTGCAAGACTCGACACAATAGGTGGTATGATCTTTGTTATATTGTCGGTTCGATAGTTTACACCGTGCATTAGATAATGTTGTAATTGCTATTTGAACCTTGTGTGCTTACTCTCTACTATCGTCCCACACTTACGCACTTTCGCGACACTTTCCTCACTTACGTTGCTTCGTTATGAAGATCATGAACGGACGCGGAGGGCGTATCAACCTAACTCAAGCCCAGCTGACGGCTTTGATCAACGAACGAGTTGCTGAGGCACTCGCAGCTGTCCCTGCCGGACGTTAACCTGCACAGCCTCCTGTGTGCACATTCAAAACCTTCATGGATTGCCGCCATAGCACTTTCAGCGGCACAGAAGGAGCTGTGGGTCTTCTTCACCGGTTCGAGAAGCTCGAGTCTGTTTTCGAGATGTGTGAATGCCCTGAAGATCGTAGGGTGAAGTATGCTACTGGAACACTCGAAGGTGCTGCGTTAACCTGGTGGAAGGCACAGGTTCAACTGCTTGGCGGTTGCTAATGCCACCCCGTGGAACGGTTTCAAAGAGCTGATTAAGGAAGAGTACTGCAGTCGTGACGACATCCACAAGCTGGAGGTGGAATTTTTCAATCTGAAGATGACGGGGTCTGAGATCGAGGCATACACGAAGAAGTCAAACGAGCTGGCCATCCTGTGTCCCACAATGGTGGACCCTCCCATCAAACGCATTGAGCTATACCTTAAGGGCTTGGTGCCAGAAATCCAGAGCCACGTAACCTCAACTAATCTTGGCACCATACAGCAAATCGTCAAGTTGGCCCATCGCCTTACTGATCAGGCAGTTGAGCAGAACAGGCTGCCCAAGCGTATTAGCGCTACTACTTTTGATGCTCCCAACGATAATAAGCGTAAGTGGGACGGAAATTTGGGCATGGGTTCTGCTTCAGCTCAATCCCAGCAGCGAAAGACAGACGAGTACAGGAGCCCCAATCAGCAGCCTTCTGGGAATCAAGGTCAGGGTGGGTACAAGGGAAATCACCCTAAGTGCAATCGATGTAATCTGCACCACAGCGGGCAGTGCAACAAGGGTTGTCAGAGATGTCACAAGCTAGGTCACGAAGCTAAGGATTGCAGGAGCCCGCGTCCTGCGAATCAGAATTGCCAACAACAACTAGCTCCACAAAACCACCAGTAGCAGCATCAGCAGGGCAATATAGGATGCTTTCAGTGTGGCGCTGAAGGCCACTTTAAGAGGAACTGCCCCCAACTGAACCAAAACCAGAACAACAACCAAAGAAACGAGAACCACAATGGAAACAACAACGGAGGCAACAACGGAGGTAACAATAATGGCAATGGCGCCCAAGGTCGTGTGTTCGTGATTGGTCAGGGTGAAGGAAGGAACGATCCCAACGTTGTGATGGGTAAGTTTCTTCTAGATGATTTCTTTGTTACTGTTTTATTTGATTCGGGTGCCGATACTAGCTACGTGTCCTTAAAAGTTAGCCAAATGCTTAAGCGTACTCCAACACTTTTGAACACCAAGCACATCGTAGAGTTAGCAAATGGTAAAAGCTTAGAGGCTACACATGTAGTTAAGGGTTGCAAGCTTGTCCTTGCCGATCAGACCTTTTCTATCGACCTCATTCCTATCGTTTTGGGTAGTTTTGACGTTGTCATTCGGATGGATTGGTTATCTCAACACCAAGCAGAGATTATTTGCAAGGAGAAAATCGTCCGCATCCCTCGTTCTGATAAAGAACCCCTCGTGATTCGTGGCGACAAGAGTGGTGCTGTTGTAGGCATCATCTCTTTCCTTAAGGCCCAGAAGTGTTTGTGAAAGGGCCACACCGCTATTCTAGCCCTCGTTTCTGATATATACATGGAAGAAAGGAAGATATAAGACATTCCTATTGTGCGTGACTTTCCCGAGGTATTTCCTGAGGAATTAACTGGTCTTCCGCCTCACCGCCAAGTTGAGTTTCAAATCGAGCTAGCTCCTGGAGCAGCACCAGTAGCTCGAGCACCATATCGTCTAGCTCCATCAGAACTCGAAGAACTGTCCACGCAACTACAAGAACTCTTGGAAAAGGGTTTCATACATCCTAGCTCTTCGCCCTGGGGAGCTCCAGTATTATTCATAAAGAAGAAAGACGGTACCTTCAGAATGTGTATTGACTACCGCGAACTCAACAAGGTGACCGTGAAGAATCGTTATCCTCTTCCATGCATTGATGATTTGTTCGACCAGTTGCAAGGGACGAGTTATTACTCTAAGATTGATTTGAGATCAGGCTACCATCAACTGAGAGTCCGGGAGGAGGACGTCTCCAAAACAGCATTCAGAACTCGTTACGGCCATTATGAGTTTCTGGTTACGCCTTTCGGATTAACGAATGCACCTGCAGTCTTCATGGATCTCATGAACCGAGTGTGCAAGCCTTACCTGGATAAGTTTGTCATAGTGTTCATCGACGACATCCTGATCTACTCTAAGAGTCAGGAGGAACACGAGCAACATCTGAGGCTTATCCCGGAACTTCTTCGAAAAGAGCAGTTGTATGCTAAGTTTTCGAAATGTGACTTCTGGCTTCTCGAAGTCCACTTTCTAGGCCATGTGGTAAACAAGGATGGGATTCATGTTGATCCATCCAAGGTTGACTCGATAAAGAACTGGCCTGCACCCCGCACACCAACAGAAATCCGCCAATTCTTGGGTTTGGCAGGATATTACAAAAGGTTTATCAAGGATTTCTCCAAGATTGCGCAACCTCTCACTTCACTGACTCAGAAAGGTGTCACCTATCGTTGGGGTGATGCGCAGGAGTCCGCATTTCAGCACTTAAAGGAGAGACTTTGTAGCGCACCTATCCTCTCATTGCCTGAAGGCACATATGATTTTGTGGTTTACTGCGACGCTTCCATCCAAGGACTTGGTTGTGTGTTGATGCAATGTGACAAGGTCATTTCCTACGCATCACGTCAACTTAAAGTTCACAAAAGGAACTACACTACCCATGATCTGGAACTGGGAGCAGTTGTTTTCGCGCTTAAGATATGGAGACATTACCTGTACGGTACCAAGTGCAACATTTACACCGATCACAGGAGTCTCGAGCATATCTTCAAGCAAAAGGAATTGAATATGCGACAACGCCGATGGGTAGAACTCTTGAACGATTATGAATGCGCTATCAAGTACCATCCGGGCAAGGCCAATGTTGTGGCCGACGCCCTCAGCCGAAAAGATACTACACCTAAGCGTGTACGTGTGTTACAGCTTACCATCCAATCCAACCTTCCCGCTCAGATTCGCGATGCTCAGGATGAAGCATTGAAGGCTGAGAAGATCAGGGCTGAGTCCTTACGAGGATCGAGGCAGCGGCTAGAACAAAAGGAAAACGGTGCCTACTATGTTAACAAACGCATCTGGGTTCCACTGTATGGAGACTTACGCGAGCTTGTGATGGATGAAGCATGTAAGTCTCGTTATTCAGTACATACATCCTGGTTCAGATAAGATGTACCACGACCTAAAGACTACATACTGGTGGCCTGGTATGAAAGGCAGCATAGCAACCTACGTCAGTAAATGCTTGACTTGTGCTAGGGTCAAGGTCGAATACTAGAAACCATCAGGCCCACTTCAACAACCAGAGATCCCGAAATGGAAATGGGAGCAAATTTCCATGGATTTCGTTACTGGCCTGCCTAGATCTCAACGCGGTAATGATACCATTTGGGTAATCGTGGATCGACTGACCAAGTCTGCATATTTTCTTGCCATCAAGGAAACGGATAAGTTTTCTACTCTAGCAGACATCTACCTAAAGGAAGTGGTATCAAGGCACGGAGTGCCAACCTCCATCATTTATGATGGTGACGCATGTTTTACTTCAGAACTGTGGCAAGCTATGCACAAGTCTTTTGGCTCACGTTTAGATATGAGCACCGCTTATCACCCACAGACGGATGGGCAATCTGAACGCACCATCCAGACTCTCGAAGACATGCGTAATCGACTTTGGTAACGACTGGGAAAACCATCTCCCGCTAGTAGAGTTCTCATATAACAACAGTTACCACACCAGCATCCAGGCCGCTCCGTTTGAGGCATTATATGGACGGAAGTGCCGATCACCTCTTTGTTGGACAGAAGTTGGCGACAGTGAAATCACAAGCCCAGAACTGGTAGAAGATACAACCGAAAGGATTGCTCAAATACGACAACGAATGGAGGCAGCTCATGACTGTCAGAAAAGCTATGATGATAAGCGAAGAAAGCCACTCGAGTTCCAGGTTGGGGATCGAGTGCTACTCAAAGTCTCACCTTGGAAAGTTGTAGTTCGTTTTGGCAAACGAGGCAAACTCAACCCGCGATACGTTGGACCTTTTGAAATCATTGAAAAGATTGGCAAGGTGGCCTACAGGCTGAATCTACCTGAAGAACTAAGCGAAGTTCACAACGTTTTCCATGTGTTGAATCTGAAGAAGTGTCTGTCAGATGAGACCCTCATAGTTCCTCTCAAGGAGCTCACTATCGATGACCAGCTGCGGTTCGTCGAGGAACCAGTAGAGATTACTGATCGACACGTTAAGATTCTCAAGCACACCAGAATACCTCTCGTCCGAGTTCGTTGGAATTCCCGTCGTGGCCCAGAGTACACCTGGGAACGAGAAGACCAAATGAAACTCAAGTATCCCTAGTTGTTTAAGAAAAACACAACCACTACTGAGACTGAAGCTACTGCAGAATTTCGGGACGAAATTCCAAATCAACAGGGGGATGATGTGACACCCCAGGAAAACCAGGAAACAAACGCAACTTAACTAGCTTCCTCAGTAACCACGAGCTAAATTTCGGGATGAAATTTTCTTAACAGGGGGAGAATGTGACAACCCTCAAAATTCCATGTATTCCATACAATGTATTAATGAAAATTAAAGTGCTTGATGACTGTGCTGAATCATTTAAGTGCTTTCTGATATCTGTGTTATACTTACATGTACTTGTTAACACATTAGCTGCATACAGAAAAGTTACTAAATAGTTCGGTATTCTTTCCTGAGTGTTGAAAATTAATAACGTTACAAAAATATATATATATAGGACGCTTTATGGATTAATTAAGCACTTTAATGGAACAGTATCGAACCGAACAACCGGACATTACCCGGAACATCAAAATATTATTAGAAGCATTGTTTTTATTTTTCTGAACTAGTTATGATGCCCGAACATCATAACACACTAATAACCTACATAAATCCCTAACTAACATAACTAGACACTTAACTATTTAGTTGAAATCAAACCATAAACCCCCCCCCCCTCCCCTCAACCGATCGGTTCCCCATGGGGTGACATACCTTCACCTCTTTGATTATTTTATTAATCTATGTCTAATATCTCAAAGACATTTTATACAATGGTTATTAGTTGATGTTGGTCTATAAGAATGTTTAAGGGATAAGCATTTCATTCACAAAAACACAACACAAAATTTGCTCTCATCTCTCTCCCTTACACCACCATTCGGCCGCCACCTCTCCACCATCATCCACCCATCTTCAAGTCTTGTTCACTTATTTTCCATACATACAAAGGTGCAAGTGGTCATACAACGAAGCGTGGTGTGTTCGGAAGCTCAAGGACCTCTCTCGTTTTTTTTAACCACCACATTTCTTCACTTGAACTCTCCTAGCCTTGAGCTAGTGATAAGTCTCTTAGATCCATTCATTTCACATGCTATGAAGGTGGTTAAAGTATGATTCATGATGTTAAACTTAAGAACTCTAAAGATCATAACTTAAAGCATGAACATGAAAGCTTTACACAAAGGTCATGAGATGAAAGGTGATAATACATGATAAATCTGGATTAATGAACAAAAATCTGCTGTAAATGACTTAGGGTCTGATGTTAATCGTATTAGAATGAATGGTAATTGTATGTGTACTTTTTAATGGCACTTATACTATAAACAACTTGCTGATTTGTATTTTCAGCCGACTTTAACTCGCTGTAACAGGACCATAACTTAACGAAAAATGCATTTTCTGAAGCCTAGATTTATTTATTATGAAATACGGTTCTAATGGCACTTGAATCATAATTTTTGGACTTCGTTTACTATTTTTAATGTGTCATTCCGTAACAGCAGCTAGAGCTGCATTTTTCTGCTGAAAATATATGTTCTTTTTTCTATCGTAACTTGAGTTCTGTGTAGAGTTAGATCATGTAACTGGTACTGTAGATGGATACTGATGTTGTAGTAATTTTCCCACTGGAATTTCGTCAATCCGATTTACAATGAATTTTTAGTGAATTATTCCGTGGGCTGCAGTCAGAAAATAATGAATCTGATTGCAGTCCGGAAAATGATTTTTAGTAAAATATTGGTGATGAATTAGATCCCGAGATTTTTACAAAATATTATTTGGGTCGTTTAGCATCTTCTATAAAAAGTTGGGAATTTTTGAAATAAGATAAATATTTTATTAAAATGCTCGAAAACAGCCCAGTTTCGGATAATTAAGTTGAAACGACATAAGTAGTGATTTGCGTGTCTAAATCTCGAATATGTTATCTGTGAATGATCTAACATGTTATGTGTCAATAAGAGTGTTATGTGCAATGTCTTATGTTTATTTGTGAGCGGGAATAGGTGGGGAGTTTATATGGGCATAAGTTGTTAAAGTGATGCATGTTATGTGTCAGATGCGTGTAGGAATTTTGTGCCTATTTGAAGTCACTAATAAACTAAGTGGTAATCCTACTAGGACGTGATTGACCGACTTTGACTATTAGCTATATTTGAGAATCTAACCGAGCAAACCGATGTGAGTTCACACACTTACTAAGGCATGGGATTCCCGGTGGTTTGGGAATGGGTTAAAGAATTAAAACGGAATCTACATATCTTACTTAGGTAGGATATGTACGGCCATCCTCCTCGGGTAGGATGCCAGTATTAATCCTGCGTATTCTCTTTGGGAGAACTACGTACGTTCGTCCTCCTTGGGTAGGACAACAACCTTAAAACTTATTAGACAAAACTCTATCATAAGTCCCTCATTTTATATCGACTTAATCGCCGAGGCCAATGGCAAGCGGATCATTAGTTAATAGCGCTATTAGGTTTAACAAACCTCACACCGTGCCAGTCGGACGGGCGTGTACTAATGGACTATGGCAAACCATCAGTGATGATAGACACTAATGTAGTGCACAACTTACTTGCGTAGTAGTCGATATCATACGGTCTAGTAGTTCACATGGGGAAGCCCCCACTAATCATGGACATGGTTTGGGTAATAAAGAATGAACTGGTTCAACTTTCTTTCAACTACAGGGATACCCCGGGATAAGGCAGAGCACAAGCTAGCAACACTCCCGGGCATTAAACCCGTTGCACAGGGTAAACGCAGCTCTGGTCCCTTATAGATACAAGTGCTTCTTAGACGCCTATAAGGGTTATCACCAGATCAAAATGTCCAGGGAAGATGAAGAAAAAACGGCGTTTCATACCGATGTGGGCATTTTTTGTTATACCAAAATGCCTTTCGGCCTGCGAAACGCCGGAGCCACTTATCAGCGGCTCATGGACAAGGCTTTCGAAAAACAAATCGGCAGAAACTTAGAAGTTTACGTTGACGATTTGGTAATCAAGAACAGGGAAGAGAAACAAATGCTTGAAGAAATTGAAGAAACCTTCCAAAAGCTCAGAGAATACAATATTAAGCTCAACCCCAAGAAATGTTCATTTGGGGTAGAGGAAGGCAAGTTTTTGGGGGTAGTGGTCACCCGGGACGGCTTTAAAGCTAACCCGAAAAAGGTAGATGCCATAACGCGGATGCCTTCTCCCAGGACTTTGAATGAAGCGCAAGCACTAAATGGGCGTCTAGTGGCTATAAACAGACTCTTGGCAAGACACGCCGAGAGGACTTTGCCATTTATAAAGACGTTAAAAGATTGCCTTAACAAGAAAAATTTCAAATGGACCAGCAAAGCGGAAAAAGCCCTGCAAGACATGAAACGTTTCATCGAGAAACTACCCATGCTGACAGCGCCATACCTAGAAGAACTGCTCAAAATGTATCTAGCGGCGGCTCATAACGCGGTAAGCGCGGTACTCTTGGTGGAAAGAGATGGGAAGCAAACACCTATATATTACATCAGCCGAGTTCTGGCGGGACCTGAAACACGGTATCCAACACTTGAAAAGTTGGTCCTAGCACTAGTTCACGCCACCCGATGACTCAGAAGATATTTTCAAGGGAATCACGTGCAGATCTTAAAAAATTACCCACTACAGCAAATATTGCACAAGCCAGAGATCTCGGGAAGACTGGCTAAGTGGGCAATCGAGTTGGGAGCCCTGGATATCGAATATCGAAAGCGAACAACAATCAAGGGACATGTGATCGCCGATTTCTTGGCTGAAATTCCTGAGGGTGAAACGATACAGGATCCCGCTGTCCAGGATATCCAGGAATCCAGCACAGCCAGACAAACCTGGAAACTTTACACCGACGGATCATACAGCGGGAAAGGTTCCAGGGCAGGTCTCATGCTGATAAGCCCAGATGAAATAAGGCTGATGTACGCTTTACGTTTTGTTTTGAATGCTCTAATAACGAAGCAGAATATGAGGCGCTACTCGCGGGCTTAAGGATGGCCAAATCTATGGGAGCCACAAGAGTTGACGCATATGTTGACTCTTTGCTGGTTGATAATCAAGTCAACGAAACTTACGAGGCCAAGGATGAATCAATGGCAAAATACCTGGCTAAAACAAAGGAGCTCATAGCTTCCTTTGATAATGTCACGCTTAATCACGTCCACAGGGGAAAAAACCAAATAGCAGACGCCTTAAGCAAACTTGCTACTTCGGGCATGGAAAGAGAAGTAAAGGTAGAAAGGCTGCAAATGCCTTCTATTGAACCCCGGGAAGTCTCCGCCCTAACAGCAGAAGAACCCTGTTGGTACACCCCAATACTAAAGTTCCTCACAAAAGGTGAATTACCTCCTGCCAGGGGTGAAGCCCAAAAAATCCAAACCAAGGCATTGCAATATGAAGTCAACAATGGTGTCCTCTACATGAAATCATACTTGAGACCACTACTGCCGTGTATATCCCCAGCAGAGGCAAAATACCTTATCCAAGAAATACACTTGGGCATATGAGGCATCCACGTGGGACCCCGGGCAGTTGTGGCGAAAATCCACAGCGCCGGGTACTATTGGCCCGGGATGCATGAAGACGCGGTAGAGGGACTCCGAAGGTGCCGCAGTTGTCACACCCCGACCACGTGGAACAACAAAACGTGGCGGAAACGTCGGGGAGTGTTGTAACAGAATTATTGTTTCATAACACATGGAACTTTAAATATTGTTTTATTGATTAAATGAACTCATTATTCTAATACAATCAAATATGAACAACTATGATCTTCCAAGTTTTAAAGGTGCTAAGGCACGAGTCCATCCTAAATGTAGCATGTATCAACAATCATCTCAAGACAGCACCTGAAACATGTGTAAAAATAGGTACGTCAGCATAAAAATGCCTGTGAGATACATAGGTTTTGTGAAAATAGAATTCATGACTTATGTTTAAGAAAATGTTTAGTCATGAACCTTGTAATTTGCTTTGTCTTGTAAATAATTTGGAAAACGATAAGATCAGATGATATGTATAAATAAGGGAAGAATGTATGGTTAAATGAATAACCATGAAAAATGAGTTTGTATAAGATAAGTTGTTGTAAAACAATGTCTTATGAAAAGTATGTTATTTGTATAAGATGTTATATGACTTAAATTGAAATGATTCAAATAACGCTACGATATGTAATACCATACAAACACTTATATATAGGAAGTACCAGCGGCGTATCCACCATGCTTGTATCATATTACACACGCCTCGTTACTTAAGTCACTTACGCAAACCAAACCACCAATATAGAATGTTCTTGTTTAAACCAGTAGTCCAATGTTATTGTATAACTCAAGTTAAATGTAAACCATGTAATGTATAAACAAAAGTTATGTATGGTAAGTAATGTAAGGTTAAATGAATAACCTTATAGTAGCATATTAAAAGTATACTTTGGATTTGTAAATAACATATTAAAAATATGTTTTGGTTTGTTGATAAAATGTATATGTTGGTTCTGTACAATTACCACACATGAGAGTATATCAAACTGTACTTTTGGGAGTATATCAAAATATACTTTAAAGGTGCGATTTAAGAATTCATTCAGACCTAGTGCATCAAACTACACCTTTGAGACTATAAGGATACCACAAAGGAAATCCCTATTTGGATGGAGAAACAAATTGGTTTCAGACATTCCATGACAACAGGAATGGGGTGTCTAGTCCTATAGCGCTATATCATACTACCAACCGGTTTGGTGAACAAAAATAAGTACTATTCCAACAATTAATTTCATAATCTTTGAATAATCAGTGTTTAAACCATAGATAGTCATTTAGTTTGTCAAAAGGTAAGTACTAACATGTATAATCAATTATACTTTGAAATCATGAAAATAACAGATAGGTACACATGCTTCACCCCAAAACAGTTGAAAACAGTAAAAGAGGGGACTATGTACTCACCTGAGATTGCTTTGAAGTTCTTGTACAACAACCAAACAACGCTATAGATCACGGATATCAACGGCACCTAATATAGGTAACTATGTTAATATACCGGACCTAAATCGGAGGCTCGGATAGTATGCGGGTTCGTAAAGCAAACGAGTATGGAGACTCGTGTAATATGGTTTAACAAAGCCTACATACTAAAATGAAACCTAACCTAAGTGCTTACGACCCATTACGACCCGTTTAGGTAGCTTATGCTACCTAAACGCGTCGTTCGCGTAGAACGCGTTTGGAACGCCTAACATCGTGGCCATAAGGTATAACCTCGGAAGGTTATAGCTATGGTCACCTAATGTGTTTGGTCGGATCCTAATGATCGACCAAATGGGTCGGGTTCAAAAGTATAAGCGATTGTTTAGATCGCTTACCTTACGACCCTAAATAAACACTAAACTAAGAGTGACGAGCTAAGCATGTTAGAACATGCTTAACTAAGTTTAGAAAACAGGTTTGGTATCAAAACAAACGGTTTTGATACTCACGAGTAGTTTGGTTACAAAATACACAAGAAAGGCGCATTTTGGCCGAAACTACGACTCGTCACTGAGCCTAAATAACGTGGTGATCAGTAGGTGTAGTCACTAGGGACTATAACCATCGTGATCACGCTCACGTTATGAAGTTCCAACGAACTTCGTTTTGACTATAGGCTGATCAACGCAGAAAGTCAAAGAAAACTTTGACTTTCGGACTAGAAAGCGGTTAAAAGAACGAAAGAACACTTACGAAGGGTCCCCGAATGCTAATCTAGATCAAAATGGCTCAGGTATGAAACAAAGGTTCCAACTTAGAGCTTTAGATCAGATTTTGTGAGATTTTAACCAAAAGGGGGGTATTTATAGGAAAAGTAAAGCCGTTAGGATTGTTTCTTGAATATCGTGCCATGATCTTAAGCGTACACTTGTCAAGATGTTGTGGTGGCTCAAAATGACCTTATCTCTATAGATTGTGAAAGGGCATTGCCCTTTGGAGTGTTTGAAAGGCCAAGTTTTGCAAGAAAAACAAAGTTTCTGCAACTGTAGGGGCCATGCGGCCCGCATCAGGATCAGACAAAACTCAGGCAGGCCGCCTGGCTATGTCTGATCTGCACCAACTTTCAGAATTGGCAGTTTTGGTCCCTATTGCATGTTTAAGCCATTTCTGACACTTCTAAGGCCCGTAAAGCCAACTTTAAGGCCCTAAAATGATGCCTAAACATTGTGGACATGAAACATGCTCAAAAGTATGTCGGATGTTGGTTCGTTTGGCCGTACGATTGCGATGTTCGGTTAATTACGACGGAATGCGCATAAGTGCGAAAAACGATCCAAATGACGCGACGAATGGATTTTTCTTATGACAAACAATAAAATAAATTATTTTAGTGCTTACATAAATTTTTGGATGTCCGGATGTATTCAGAACGTAAGTTATGCGCGAAAGTGCAAACTTGTGCACTTTTTGACGCTTTTAGTCCTTGAATGACCCAAAAGTTTATTTTAGCACACCGAACACCTCAAAGTCTATTTCTAAGCTTTGTAAAGGATATTTAAGGTGTGTTTAACTTATGGTCATGTTCCGGAATGTCTGTTTTAGTACGAATTGTCATACTTTCGCAGTTTGTTAAGTTTAGTCCCTGTAAGCGAATAAACTTGTTTTTGTCATACCAAAGCCTTCAAAACTTATCTCTAAGTTAGGTATAGGTTATTTAAGGTATGTTAAGCCTATGTCACTATTCCGGAGTGTTCGTTGGATTAAAATGGTTATTTTTACGCATCAGAGCGCGTATAACCCTCTAGAAAGCGATTTAAAGCTGAAAATCGAACAAGAGTTGATGTGTGCAAATGGTACACATATTTTTTACAAATCCCAAGTATAAAGTACAATATTTAATTGGTTTGGCATTTGTTTGATGGTTGAAGTGACACAGGTGTCACAGTCTCCCCTACTTTAGGAAATTTCGTCCCGAAATTTAATTCTAGAGGAAACTTGTGAGGACAGCTGTGACGGTTTCGCCTTCTAATAGATTCATTGAACCCTTAAGTAAAACTCTGGGCCATGTTAGGACTCTTAGCAAATTTGTTAACCCTCAAAGTGAATTCCTTGACTACGGACAGAAGAACACTTCTTATGAAGGCTTTTCATAGGAAACTTGATGTGTGATTGAGATTAGAATTGGGGGAGTGTGAGAATAAATGACATTGGTGGAGGTCCAAGACTTCTCCCGTATCATTATTCTTGTCACTAGGTCTTAACACATGACGAAGCTTCCTGTGGCTCCTGTGCACTGAATTCCATAATTATGTAGGCCTCCATAATTACGTAATTCCTTGCACAGTCCGCACAGTCCATTTCATAATGCGTAGGAATAATTACTTGAATAAACATGAAGCGACTCGACTAGACCACCAAAGGATCCTTTTAATTAGATCAATGAACGATCTTTTTAAACTAGATCAACACATGAACTTCTTAACTAGACTGTCGTACGATCTCTTTAAACTGACCACTTAAGGGATCATTTTTAGTTACATCATCACATGATATTTCTAATCACATTTTCAAAATCAATCTGTTTAACCAGACCATTCAAGAGGTCCAATTATAGAATAATACTTTATAACCCGAGGGACTTAACTACAATGTTGAAGTCCATTAAGGGTTTAAGATAGTATCTTTGGATATCCTTTTCTGAATCTCTCGTATGAGATATGGAAGATTCTATGAGGATTTGGTTGGACCACATACAACCACAAAACATGTAAGAAAACACATAATCACAAATTTAGCTAACTTGATTCTTTAATTTGTTATCTTTAGATATGGATATTTAAAGCACACTAGGAATCCAATCCATGGATTTCATTTGGCACTTTAATGATTTTTAAGGATCTATCTATAAAGATAGGGGGATTCTCAATAAGAGTTTGAGTTTAAGGTTCTTGGGGAGATCACAAGTGATCATAATATAACAGAACCATACGAGTAGTTTTTGGGTTGACATCATAAGGTTTCATCAAGCATTCACACAAACGCATAAATTTTGCAGAAATAAAAACAACAAATCTTTATTTATGTAACAACGGAATTGTCTTGAAGTGTCACAAGATAACAACCAAGGAAATACAAAACACTAATTATTCACTGCTGCATCATTGTTCATGTTTGCCTCATTGATGTTGAACACTCGTCCACGCGCTGGAGGTATGTTAACAAGCCTTGGGCAATTGTTCCTGTAGTGGGTAAGGTCACCACAGTTATAACATGACCCTGGAGGGAACCGTGCTTGAACAGCAGCAGGGTTTGCAGCAGCTTGATTTGCATAACGACAAACATTGATCAAATGTCCCAACCGCCCACAGTGGGTACATTTGTGACACTGCTCTTGCTCTAGATGATGACGGTTGCACTTGTTGCACAAAGGTGCGGTACCAACATAGTTTTGTCTTTTACGAGGTTGTGCTGGCTGGTTTGGTGCAACCTGTTTGTCTTGAGCAGTTACAGCGTAGCTTTGAGAGGCTTTGCGCTTCTTCTTCTTGGACACCTCAGCATTTTCTTCCTTTGGTCCCACATGAGCAGTCTTGTCAGATGGTCTTAAGTCGCCCTTCCGAAATAGCTTGCACTTCCTGATATGGGATTCAGTCAGAGTGGCAGCCAATTCAATGGCTTGTCTGACAGTAGTAGGGTTGCTGCCAGTAACGATATCCTGAACTACGTCATGAAGACCATCAATGTATTTCTCAATCGCCTTATCCAGAGGCGTAACCATAGCAGGGCATAACAAGCTCAATTCCTCATAGCGGTCAGTATAGGCTCGATGTTCCCACTGTCTTGCTTCAAATCATCAAATTCCCTTTCTAGAGCCCTTAGCTCATGACGAGGACATAATTCCTTCATATAAGAGCCCTAAGCTCGGCCCAAGTCTGTGCTAATGCAACCTCAGCACCGCGGTCTCTCATAACCCCCGTTCCACCACGTAAGAGCCCTCTTCTAAAACACACTCGAAGAAAACTCGACCTTGCGATTTTCAGGACACTGAACGTGACGGAATGTATTCTCAATGCTCTCGAACCATTGAAGAAGCCCAGTTGCTCCCTCAGAACCACTAAACTTGAGCGGTTTAGCCGAGTTAAAATTCTTGAAATTGCATGGAGCATTGTTGTTGTTGATGGCTTGAGTTATTTGAGCATAAAGATTTGGGAAGGCAGCAGCCATTTGCTGCGCGATGATTTCCGCCAGTTCGGCATTCGCTATCTGATTGTCGCATCGAGGAGGCATTCTAAAAGAGGAAACATGAGAGGAAACGAGTGAGAGAATTAGACGAAAAGAATGAGATGAAACAAATCTGATGAAAGCAAGGATAGTGGTCATTTGTTTGTTACTACAAAGCAACAAACGACCTCGATGATTAATCAAAGTAAATAGGTCAAAAATAATGTATCGCGAAGACATGCTTGCCTATAAGTGGACACTCACCCCAAGAGTTCCCAGGTAAGAGTGACTGGTCCGATTATGTGGATTTGTACGAACACTCTAGCCTTAGACAGAAAACTCAGAGTACAGGCATCCACTCTTCCAGATTGCACGTGTTCACACTATAAGACCCAAACTTTGACGAGGTTTGAAAATTCAAAGGGGTTCAAAACCATATAACAGAGGGTTCAAAACCTAGTAATCAATCATCCTATAACAGATGATTAGTTTTCAAAGCGGTTTTGAAATTTATGTTCTTGTTGTGGTTGTCGCCTAAGGATAGGTGACGGTTATTGTTTTATGACTAAACGCAAGTAAACTCGCGTTAGGGTCCTAGGAGGGTTATAGACTAGGTCAAAGCATTACTAATAACCTAATTCCCTATAACCATTGGCTATGATACCAACTTTTCTGTCACACCCCGACCACGTGGAACAACAAAACGTGACAGAAACGTCGGGGAGTGTTGTAATAGAATTATTGTTTCATAACACATGGAACTTTAAATATTGTTTTATTGATTAAATGAACTCATTGTTCTAATACAATCAAATATGAACAACTATGATCTTCCAAGTTTTAAAGTTGCTAAGGCATGAGTCCATCCTAAATGTAGCATGTATCAACAATCATCTCAAGACAGCACCTGAAACATGTGTAAAAATAGGTACGTCAGCATAAAAATGCCTGTGAGATACAGAGGCTTTGTGAAAATAGAATTCATGACTTATGTTTAAGAAAATGTTTAGTCATGAACCTTGTAATTTGCTTTGTCTTGTAAATCATTTGGAAAACGATAAGATCAGATGATATGTATAAATAAGGGAATAATGTATGGTTAAATGAATAACCATGAAAAATGAGTTTGTATAAGATAAGTTGTTGTAAAACAATGTCTTATGAAAAGTATGTTATTTGTATAAGATGTTATATGACTTAAATTGAAATGATTCAAATAACGCTACGATATGTAATACCATACAAACACTTATATATAGGAAGTACCAGCGGCATATCCACCATGCTTGTATCATATTACACACGCCTCTTTACTTAAGTCACTTACGCAAACCAAACCACCAATATAGAATGTTCTTGTTTAAACCAATAGTCCAATGTTATTGTATAACTCAAGTTAAATGTAAACCATGTAATGTATAAACAAAAGTTATGTATGGTAAGTAATGTAAGGTTAAACGAATAACCTTATAGTATCATATTAAAAGTATACTTTGGATTTGTAAATAACATATTAAAAATATGTTTTGTTTTGTTGATAAAATGTATATGTTGGTTCTGTACAATTACCACACATGAGAGTATATCAAACTGTACTTTTGGGAGTATATCAAAATATACTTTAAAGGTGCGATTTAAGAATTCATTCAGACCTAGTGCATCAAACTACACCTTTGAGACTATAAGGATACCACAAAGGAAATCCCTATATGGATGGAGAAACAAATTGGTTTCAGACATTCCATGACAACAGGAATGGGGTGTCTAGTCCTATAGCGCTATATCATACTACCAACCGGTCTGGTGAACAAAAATAAGTACTATTCCAACAATTAATTTCATAATCTTTGAATAATCAATGTTTAAACCATAGATAGTCATTTAGTTTGTCAAAAGGTAAGTACTAACATGTATAATCAATTATCTCTACAGATTGTGAAAGGGCATTGCCCTTTGGAGTGTTTGAAAGGCCAAGTTTTGCAAGAAAAACAAAGTTTCTGCAACTGTAGGGGCCATACGGCCCACATCAGGATCAGACAAAACTCAGGCGGGCCGCCTGGCTATGTCTGATCTGCACCAACTTTCAGAATTGGCAGTTTTGGTCCCTGTTGCATGTTTAAGCCATTTCCGACACTTCTAAGGCCCGTAAAGCCAACTTTAAGGCCCTAAAATGATGCCTAAACATGGTGGACATGAAACATGCTCAAAAATATGTCGGATGTTGGTTCGTTTGGCCGTACGATTGCGATGTTCGGTTAATTACGACGGAATGCGCATAAGTGCGAAAAACGATCCAAATGACGCGACGAATGGATTTTTCTTATGACAAACACTAAGGCATAATATTAGGATGCTTACATAAATTTTTGGATGTCCGGATGTATTCAGAACGTAAGTTATGCGCGAAAGTGCAAACTTGTGCACTTTTTGACGCTTTTAGTCCCTGAATGACCCAAAAGTTTATTTTAGCACACCGAACACCTCAAAGCCTATTTCTAAGCTTTGTAAAGGATATTTAAGGTTTGTTTAACTTATGGTCATGTTCCGGAATGTCTGTTTTAGTACAAATTGTCATACTTTCGCAGTTTGTCAAGTTTAGTCCCTGTAAGCGAATAAACTTGTTTTGTCATACCAAAGCCTTCAAAACTTATCTCTAAGTTAGGTATAGGTTATTTAAGGTATGTTAAGCCTATGTCACTATTCCGGAGTGTTCGTTGGATTAAACTGGTTATTTTTACGCATAAGAGCGCGTATAACCCTCCATAAAGCGATTTAAAGCTGAAAATCGAACAAGAGTTGATGTGTGCAAATGGTACACATATTTTTTACAAATCCCAAGTATGAAGTACAATATTTCATTGGTTTGGCATTTGTTTGATGGTTGAAGTGACACAGATGTCACAGCAGTTGCCAAAAATTTGCTCCTCAAACACTCCGTCCCAAGAACAACTTAATCCCAGTCACAGCGGCCTGGCCTTTCCAGAAATGGGCAGTTGACATCGTGGGGCCATTCCCACTGGCCCCCGAGAAACTAAAATACCTTATCGTGGCAATCGACTATTTCATCAAGTGGGTTGAAGCCAAACCTCTGGCTAAAATAACCGCTGAAAATGCAAAAAAGTTCCTCTGGGAACACACTGTGTGCCGATTCGGACTGTCGCTGTATTTGGTAAGTGACAACGGAACGCACTTCACAGATAGGGTCTTGCAAGATTGGTGTGCAGAACTTCAGATTCAACAAATCTTCAACAAATCTTCATCCCTGTTCTCTTCACTAAAGAACTCCATCAGAGTTGGAAATTCAGAAGTATCTTCATTCACAGTATCTTCATCTGAACAATCTTCAACCTCAACCCTGTCATAGACATCTGCATCTTCAACATACTTGTATTCATACTCGGGTTGATGATTGATATCGAACGCATTCAGTTCATCTTCAAAATCGAACTTGAATTCATCTTCATTCACATTAAACATCTTCAGGACTTCATCCAATGTATACGTATGCCTGATCTCTCCCTCTTCTATATCAGGCTCAATACGGAGTATCAGCTTTTCACCTTTGTCAACATTTTGATCATCTACTTGCTCCCCCTCTCCATCAGCTTCCTCTGATACTTCATTAACTTCATCATTCATATAGTCATCAACATTCTTTTCACTTGATGCTTCAGTCACTTTGACTCCAGTACCACCCTGATTGTCATCTTCATCATTATCATTGTCAGAACTATGACTGCTTGCAGAAAATACTTTTCTTCATCAACATCCTCCTCTTCATCATCATCTCCTTCATCATCATCCCCTTCGTCATCATCCCCAGCAATATCTTCAAGTGATACATCTTCTTCAAAGATAGCTGACACAGAAGATATAAGGACCGGATTCTGAATAGGAGAAACATGATCAGTAGCAAAAACTATTGATCTTTCAGCATTCACAGAACTTTCAACACTTTTTCCTTTATCTTGCATTTGAGCATCAATCTCTGCTTGATGCTTTGCTCTAACTTCTTCAACCTCAATCTCCTCGAACCTTTGTTCAATTGATTTCCCGAGCATATTTTCAAGAACTTTGTTCACCATATACAGCTCATGATCTTTTATTGCCTTGGCAGCTTCAAGTTCTTTGTTTTTCAGCTCAAAGTACTTGTTCTGTTCATCTCTGCGTGCCTTTTCTTCCACTAACTCAGCTACTTTCACTTTCAAGATATCAATCTCAGTTTGATCTGCTTCTATCTTCTTCAGCAACAATTTGTTATCAGACTCAGCTTTCTTAACACGCATCTCGAGAATCTTCTCACGATCTGCCAATCTTTTGTTGTCAGCCACAACATCATCAACTTTCTTTTCTACATTCTTGACTTGTGCAGTATTTGCAAAGTCAAAGTCTCCAATATCGTCAAGACCAATACTCAGATTTGTAGGAATGTTTGGAAAATATTTGAAACCAAAAGAACCAGGTGTGGTTTGGATCTGTGGTTGTGAGGTTGGTGGAGTTTGAAAGATTTGCTGTGAGGTAAGTAAAGTTTGTTGTTGGAGTTTGAAAGATTTGCTGTGAGGTAAGTAAAGTTTGTTGTTGTGGTGGTGTAATAGTATGAATTTGTTGTGGTGAAAGATTTAATGGTGATGGTTGTCTTGGTGGTGTAGGATGTTTTGGGGGTGATTGATGAAGTGATGAATGTATTGGTGATTGATGTGGTGTAGGTTCAGGTGGTGGTGATGGTGGTTTACTGGGTTCTTGGGTAGGTTTCTTTTTCAGCTTGATCTTCAATGGCTTTTTAATCTTTGGAGAAACCTTTTTCATCTTATGAGTAACAACTCTCTTACTAGCACCAGCTTTCTTCTTACCACCAGATGATGGCGGTGTTTGAACAACTTCAACATCTTCTTGAGAAGGAATGTACACATCAACATCATCTTTACCACTCCTTTTCCTCTTTTTATGTCTCTCTTTCTCAACAACAGACATAACTTTCTTGTAACGCTCAGTCTCGTCAATCTCATCTTCAGAAGAACTTGATGAGCTTGTAGTACTTTTGTTTACATCATCACATTCCTCAATAACAACTGTTTTTTCTTTCTGAGCATTAAACACATTTAGCTTTTTCAACAAACTTTGAGAATTAGGAGATAGACGAACGTCAACTCCCACATTTGCTACAGTTTCAGCTTCAGTTTCAGCTTCAGCTTCAGCTTCTACTTCAACTTCAGCTTCAGCTTCTGATTCATCAACAAGCAATGTTTTAGTAGCTTTCTTTTGACGCTTTTTGGGTTGAGAAGACGAACCCTCTTCTGTTTTAGCTTTAGGAGTAGCTTTCCTACCCCTCCTTTTCTGTTCTTTCACAAACCAATCGTTTCTAGTTCCTTTGAATTCTTCTAGTGCTTTTAATTCATCAGCATAACCAGCTTCTTTCATCTCCTCTTCATTTCTCCAGTTTTGGTGATTCACAGGAACTGGATCAACATAATTCTTATCCTTGATGAATCCAAAAAATTCAGCTATCTTCTTTGGCTCAGGATGATTTGGATGATATCTGGCTAACTGCTTCAAAGAATCATTACTCATGTGGGATAACACCAACAGATCATTGTTTACATCTCTTTCAAGTTCTGGATATGCATGATCTATCATCATTTGAACAAATCTTCGATACACCCAAGTTTTACTCTTTGATGTAATGTTCTCCACCATATAATGAAACACAATGTGAGAAAAATTGTACTTCTTGTTCAAAACGAGAGCTGTCACCATATTCATCTGATAGTCTCTCATAGCATCATACCCTCCCTTGCAATGACTTAGAGCCTGCAGTACTGAGTGAACAATAAACTTGTATAGCTTTGTAAACCTTGACTTCAAGTAATTTGCATTGTTCAGTGCACCATCATAACCCATTCTCAGCATACAGCCTTTAACCATCCTCTCAGGAAATTTTGTTGGAGAATTTACATCATCAGGGAATTGATCATTTTGCTTGACAACCGAATTGATCACTTTATCCTTTTCATCATACGTTGCATGCTTCCAGAAACGTTTGATATGGGATTTATACACCAAATGTTGATCAGTCAACGCTTTCTGAATCGGCACTCTCCTCATAAACTCCAGAATACTTCTGAAATCAGACAGCTTTGTATTCTTTTCCTCGTCAAAATCACAACAACTGTTGTGCAAAGGATCAAAGATCACATTCGACGCCTGAAAATTTACACAATACAAACAAATCAACATTTTGAAAAAATTTCATCAACATACATTATTTCAAGCGAAAACACTTGAAATAAAATAGCATCTCAAGCGAAATCACATGAGACTGCTTGAAGTGAAATCATCTAATGCAAATTTGAAGCGGAATAACATGATGCATTTTGAAGCGGAATAACATAAACATTTTGAAGCGGAATCATGTGATTCAATTTGAAGCGAAACCACATGATTCAAGCGGAATCATGACCAAAATTTTAAAAACATTCTGATGATCAAATTGATTAACTGGGTTTGTTCATCAGTGGATTCCGAGCATGTGGGTGTAATTTTTATCCATTTTAACCATCCAAAACATCCTAGATCTAAGTCTGAAACAACTATTCATCGTCAATCATGTTCAAATCACAGATCTGGTTCAATCACCACTCTACACATGATCTATAACACAATCCGACAACACTAAGATGATTTTTGTTCGTTTTAGTTCACAAACATACCCTAAATCTAAGATTTAAGAACTCAACATCGCCAAAAATCAAAAATCAACAAGATCTGGGTCAAATTGACCAGATTTCTCACCTTTCCCATGTTTATAGTTGAGCAAACCAACTGAAAACAAGAAATCAAACAAGAAATCGGCAGTATAACGGCTGTAATTCGAAGGTAATGAGGTTTTGCTTGAAATCGCCCTGGTCTGATCTCTGAAGCGGAATAACACAAATGACTTTCAAGCGGAATCAGCTGGCTTATTTATAGCCCACCTGATTTCGCTTGAAATGGACCTCGATGCTGTTTCAAGCGGAATCACTTATGAAGCAGTATATGATTTTCAAGCGGAAACAACATTTCAAGAGAAATTAAATTTTAAACATTTCAAATTTTTAACTTTTTCAATTTTTACCGACACACCCAGTTAACCAAGTCCAAGTTAATGACCTTGGTCAACTGTTCAGCCTACCAAGTCCAAGTTAATGACCTTGGTTGACCAGTTTATGAAGTTTGCTGACTTTCTGAAACTGAAATTAGTTCAACTTAATGAACTTTTGAACTTTTCAAACTTTCAAACACATACCAGTCATTTTTCAGAATCTTCTGCTTACCCAACCCTCATAATCCAGACATGTTATGCACAAGACTTTGATCATCTGATCCCCAACGTATGTTGTCGAAATAAGATGAAAATAAAAATCTTTTTGGATTTTAGAATATGATAAGTAGGAAACTGTACACACAATATTTTTGTGAGCGTGTTAGGGGATCATATCAGCTTCCGACAAGACACAAGTACCGTTAAGCTTAGATTTCATACACAACATTAAACAGTTCGCTTAGATTGTCGATATACTGATCCTCTTAAATCTTTACACAATTTTCAATCAATTCGGGATACGGATTTAACGTTTTAAGATCTTAACTTTTACGCGTGTACCACCTCAGTATATACTCTCGTATCCAGATCCCAATATTCAGTCTTACAGGTGAGTATACCTAGATGATATCTGTAATGGGGTGAATGCGAGGCTGTGAGAGCTCAGGTCAGAACTTTCGTTCAGTAGAGAGATGACGGCTCGACTTTCGGTGTGTTCCCTTTAGGGAATCTTTTTTACAACAGCACATGATTAACATTTTGCAATGTGTTATCATTTTTTATGCTGAGGGGAGGCTTTACGAGTAAAGCTTTACGTAAAGTATTATACGGGGACTAGGTCAGAATTTCCATCAGCAGAAGTCCCGGGATAATACCCCATATATCACTAAGTATAAAGACCTAATATCTCAGAAAGAGGGATCTTTCAAACAAGATTTCGGGGGTTACCCATATATCCTGGAGATGTTCCCCACGTAAAAGCAAGTAATTTTTATGTTTATATCCCAAACAAATCTACTAATTTTGTAAAAACTTATCGGCACATCATCAGCGAGACTGCTTAACGCATATTAAACATTACATTTCTTTAGCGTACAGTGTCTGTCTAGCTGATGTACTATCATTTCCCCTATTATACAAACTCTTTTTCAGTTTTTCAATGTTTTTGGATTTTACAAATTTCTAATGTTTTTGGCTTTTTGAAATTTTCTATTGTTTTTGTATTTTTCTGCAAACTTTCTCCCCTTAAAAACAAGAACATATTTTTGTGTTTTTTGGTTTTATCGAAAGCAGAAAATAAACTGTACAGAAAATTTGGCAACGTAACGTAGACCACATCAGATCGCCGTCCTCCTCGGCTTCACATTCCTCTACCCTCCCAGAAACCAAATTTTTCATCCCATTTAATTTCAAAAGATAGTTAAATCTCTTTTTATCAAACGGTTTTGTATAGAAATCAGCCTTCTGATCATCGGTGTGTATATGTTCTATCTGAATCAATTTCTTCTCGTGACAATCACGGATGAAATGATGGCGGATTTCAATATGTTTGGTTTTAGAGTGGTGAACCGGGTTTTTTGTTATATTAATTGCTGCTTCATTGTCCATGAAAATTGGTGTATCCAAGAATTGCAAACCAAAGTCGCGCATCTGCTGTTGGATCCAAAGGATCTGTGAGCAACAGCTCGAGGCTGAAACGTATTCAGCCTCACAAGTAGAGAGCGCTACTGAATTTTGTTTCTTGCACTACCAGGTAATAAGTCGAGTTCCGAAGAACTGACACCCAGCAGTGGTGGACTTAGCGTTCTCCTTGCAGCTTCCAAAGTCAGAATCAGCGAAACCAGTAAGAGAGAAGTCACCCGATCGAGGATACCACAAGCCGATGCTTGGGCAGCCTTTCAAATACCATAAAATGCGTTTGACGATTGTCAGGTGTGACTGCTTCGGGCTTGACTGATATCTGGCGCAAAGACACGTTGGGTACATGATGTCCGGGCGAGAAGCAGTAAGATACATTAAGGATCCAATGATTGACCGATACAACGTCTCATCCACTTTTACTCCATTCTCATCTGGACATATTCCATGATTCTGTGCTAGGGGGGTTGCTGCTGGACTGGATTGAGCCATGTCAAACTTTTCCAGTACGTCGTTCACATATTTTGTTTGGTGAATGAAGATTCCGTCGGGCATCTGCTCCACCTGCAGCCCGAGGAAGAACTTCATCTCCCCCATTGAACTCATCTCGAATTTCTTTTTCATAACCTTCTCAAACTCTTTACACAAGTCGTCGTTCGTCGAACCAAAAATGATATCATCGACATAGATCTGCACGATTAAGAGATGGCCTGCAACTTCCTTTGTGAACAATGTACTATCGACTGTCCCTCTGATGAACCCGTTGGCCAGCAGATGTTGGGAAAGCGTCTTATACCAGGCTCTCGGGGCCTGGTGTAGTCCGTAGAGCGCCTTATCCAGAAGATAGACTTTGTTCTCGTGTAGTGGATCAGTGAAACCCAGTGGTTGTCCCACATACACTTCTTCTTTAATCTTTCCGTACAGGAATGCAGATTTAACATCAAGTTGGTACACTTTGAAGTCTTTCCATGATGCAAACGCCAGGAAGATCCGTATAGCCTCAAGTCTAGCAACAGGCGCATAAACCTCATCATAGTCGATGCCTTCTTGCTGACTGAATCCTTGTACCACCAATCGTGCTTTGTTCCGAACCACGACTCCTCTATCGTCTCTTTTACACTTAAACACCCACTTCGTCTTTATCACTTTCTGATTCTCAGGGAGGTCTACTAGTCTCCACACTCCCAACTTCTCAAATTGTTGCAGCTCTTCCTACATTGCATTCACCCAGTTGTCTTCAGTCAAAGCTTCTTTATACATTCTGGGTTCAATCTGCGAGATAAAACATTTAAGTGAGAATTCTTCCTGTAAAGGAGCAATAGGTGAATAAAAACAGGTAATAGCTCTGTTGATTTGATCTCTCGTTTTAACACCACTTTGTAGGTCACCGATAATCTGCTCTGAAGGATGATAAGACAATGTTCGTGGCATAGCAGTGTCAGGCACGTTAACTTCCGATTGCAAGTTCGAAATATCAAGATCACCGGTGTGATCCTCAGCTTCTATTGATTCAACATTTGGTTCCTCGTCAAAAGTAGGACTGGATTCCTCTTCTGAGTCGTCAGAATTGTCAAACGTTGGAGCTGGTTCCTCTGGTGGTTCGTGAGCAGTTCCACTTGGACCAGCCTCGTTATCGTTTGAACCCCCGGTGGGTTGAGAAACTACTAGCCGTCTAGGCAGTTGTTCTTGCGACATGGACTGCTGATATTGATATAAAATTGCTAGTTCCTCATCACTTGGCTGAATCAGTAGTTGAAACGACTCCTAGAGTTTGTCGTAATCGAACAAGAATCTTTGTCCCGGAAGTTGTGGTGGTGCAGTGTGCTTCTGACAGTCTACATGCTGAACTTGTATTACTTTTCCAAGGCATGGCACAAACACCCTCTTCAATAGGCTCGCGTAACCTACAAAGAAACCATCATTAGACTTAGCACCGAATTTACCATTTTCATCTATGAAAGTACATGGAGACCCAAATGGCTCCAAAAACTTTAGATTGGGCTTATAACGATGTAAAAGCTCAAAACATGTTTTTTTATATTTCTTGACGGTGAGCACACGGTTCAAAGTATAGCATGCTGCAGCGACTGCTTCACTCCAGAAGAAAATAGGAAGCTTGGAATCGGCAAGCATTGTTCGAGCAGTTTCTATCAAGGTACGATTCTTTCGTTCAGCTACTCCGTTCTGCTGTGAAGTGTATGGCGCGCTGAATTCATGAAGAATCCCTTTCTCGTTACAGAACTCGAGCATTCTATTATTCTTGAATTTCGTTCCATTATCACTTCTTATTCTTCCGATCGGCAGCTTATACAGCGTCTCCATCTTTTTGAAAAGAACCATCAGTGACTCAAACGTCTGATCTTTCATCTCCATGCAGACAGTATAGGTCACCACTGATGCTCTTCACATTAACCGGCCCAAAGAGATCCATGTGGAGTCTCTCGAGCGGTACTCTGATCGAATTCAACAGCTTCTATGGGTGTGACTTCTTGGTCTGTTTTCCTTTCTTGCAAGCTACACAGTCATCATTCAAATGAAAATTCTTTAAATTCACACCTTCAACCAAATCATTATGAACCAGAAAATTCATTTTTCTAACGTGAACGTGGCCCATCTTTCGATGCCACATAATCGACTCTTTTTCAGTAGCTTTGGTTTTTGACACAAAACATTGTTTTTTGATGATTTGCTTGTGTTGCGACACTCATGTCAAGAATGTATAAATTGTTTTCTCGTGGAGCTCGCAACAGCACCATATCCTCAGGGATTTTAAACCCAGGTTTTAAAACAAGACACTCATTTTTCGTGAAATGTACGGTAAAAGATTTATCACAAATTTGTGAAATACTGAGCAAGTTGTTTTCCAATTCAATAATGTAATTCACTTTCTCAAATGAAATCACTCCATTTGTTAAGGTTCCTTGACCGACAATCCTGCCTCCTTGGTTTCCAGCGAATCCGACGTATCCACCATTTATAGATTTCACATCAAAGAGTAACGCCAGTATTCCACTCATGTGTCTAGAGGCACCGCTGTACATTATCCATTTTGAAATTATCGACCTGGGCAGCCCCTGCAAACATTATAGCAATTCACTCAAACAATGATGCCCATGACTTCTTAACTGCTGAACCACTACCAAAAACTATGTCACACTTCACATCAACCTTTGGAAAGTCAAAAATGACATTTGGAACATCAGTTTTTTCTTTTGGTTTTACTTCTTCCTTTTTAATCAGTGGAAACTCTTCAAGAAGTTTATCAAGTTCAAACTCAAGCTTTTCTACATCATCTTTAAAACCTTTTGTTTTATTTTTTAAAATGTTCTCCATCTTTTTCTCCTCGACCGATGATTTTGATTTCACAACCCATGATTGATTTTCAAAAACTTTTGTTTTTTGGATAAATCTTTGAAGTCTTGAGAGTCTTTGAAGATTCGCCAACCTCAAGGGTCGATTTCGGCTTATCTTCTGACTTCAAAGATTCACCCCTCTTCAAAATGCGAATTGGTTAAATCATAGGTTTTTTACCCTTTTTATCAGTTGGAAATTTAGGTCGGGGTTTTTGCACAACAGGTTTTACAAAGACAGGTTTTTCAAAAACTTTCTTGCATTGTTTGGCCATGTGACCGATCTCATTGCAGCGATAGCAAACTCTTTTGTCATACTCGACAAAAGTTAATTTGAACGACTCTTCTTTCAGTTTCTTCGCCACATTGAAATGATCAATGGCTTTTTGACTAAAAATGTACTCTTTCTCATCATCAACACTTGGTCCAGTGACAAAAACATCATTCATGTTATCCTTTGGCTTGACAACCTTCTTAGCCATTTTCTTCTCAAAACCAATTCCTTTGTTTTTAAAGTTGTTTCCATTTTTCTTGTTGTTACCATTCCCTTCCACTCTTTCTTACCCGAGTTGTAAGATCGTGATGTAACAAACGATTTTTTCGGTTTCGAAAAGAACTCTTTGTTGTTTACCTCAGCAATGTCAATTTCGACCAATTTGAAAACCTTTTCAACATTTTCAATCTTTGCATTCTGAAGTGGATACTAAAAATCAGAGTAAAGCTTGTCAGTTCCAATCATTGTGTAAACCACCATGATCGGATCATCATTCGCGACTTTGTCTGATTTTGGTATGAATCGGTCTAAAAAATTTCTCTCTTCTTCAAAATCAGACACAGAATTTTCAGAATCAGTTTTCATGATATCAGCCTCAAAGTTATCACTCTCTTCATCTAACACTTTGTCGACAACAGTCTTGATGACCTGTGACTCATTGTTTGTGTCGGACGAAGAGAATGTAACATCAATACTCTCTGGTAACGCATCCTCAATTGTCCTCAGTTTGAGGTTCAATGCAGGTTCCACCCCGTCTGGATACTTTTGAGTGTAATGATTCCACATTGGGGGTGGAACCCTGTTAAAGACCGGTGTTGTGTTTGGCTGTTGTGGAACAATCTGCTCAATGACATATGACGATGCAACATAGCTCATTAACTTTTTGTCGATTCGTTCATTTTCAATTTTAGTTAATTCTAACTCTTTCTTCAATGATGCAATTGTGTCAAGATGAAAATTTACTTCCACTTGTTTATCAAAAAGTGTTGCTTTTAATAATTTCGTGGCTTTATCATTTTCAACGCTTTCTTTTTGAATCATTTTAATGGATCTGGCCAGTGTGTCATATGCCTCTTTAACTTGACCTAGATCAAAATTAATCATATCAGCGTGTTGTTTCAATTTCTGAAACTTTGTGTCCTTTTCGAGACACTCCATGCAAGGTTTTGAATAGTTTTGGCATGGGATTTCAGGGATTGAATCAAGTTTCTCAACAATCTTTTCATCATGATCATTTTTAACTTCCTGTTTACCAACACCTTCCGACTCTGACTCAGAAACTTTCTCGGATTTGACCTCCTCAATTCCTGACTCCTCATTTGACTCCCTTTGTACTGACTCGGTACCGACAGACTCTGGTTTTACAGGTACTGTGTCTACCTCTTTCAGTTTCCCCATAAGAGCCCTATCAGCAATCTCTTTCAAAGGGTCTTCGGTCATCTCTTTGGTTACATCGATCATCTCTTCGACAGACTCTTTCTTCTCCTCATACCGTGGTACATAATCCAGTTGTTGGCTCTTCAAAGAAACCTGCAAAAGACTCAAAAACTTTAGGAGGCATGATAGATCTCAAAGAACTGGCTAATACCTCCTGTTCAGACTGATAGTAATACCCTTTTGCAGCAATCTCCTCAACATCAGCCACACTATCCACAGAAACATCTTCATTAACCACTTCAGGCTCAACAACATTTTCTGGCTCTTCTACAATCTCAGCCATCATAGCTTTTCCCTTACTTCCAGGGATGTATTTATCCCAGCTGACTCCCTCAGCTACCTTCTCATCATCCTGGTTTACAATGAGAGCTTTCTCGAGTTTGTTCTCAATTTGAGGTCTTTGAACTACAGGTTGTTGATTTGGTCTGTGATAGATTGCCTGTCTGTAGTAATCATTCATAAATGGATTCTGATGATTATTCACTTCTCTGTTTGGACACTCTCTTTTGAAATGCCCTCTCTCTTTGCACTTGAAACAAGTCACTTTAGACTTGTCAAATCCGAGCTTCTGATCTGGTCCAGAAAGACTGTTTCTACCAGTTATTTCCATAAAACGTTGCGCTCTTCTCACCAAACTAGCCATACCCCACTTTATGTCTATCAACTCAAGCTCCTCCGGATCTATTTGATCGTAATCCTCCTTGGTCATATCAGGATTTTCGATCTTACCTGCCACTAAACTTTCGTATGACTCCAAAACGGAAGCTAACAATGCAATATGTTGCTTTGCAGCCACCTTAGTAAACTCATTCCCATTCTTGATGTTTACTGCAATATTGCATTGAATCCCAGAAACATATGCCTGATTGTTTGAGCTAGACGAGCTTTGAGGTGATGTATGTTCAGAAGCTTTGAAGTTTGGCTCAAAACTAGCAAACGGTGAAGGCTTTGTGTTGTTTGGAGTACCAGACGAAACACTCGATGTTGAATCTGCGCTAAACGCTGTTTGAATTTTCGGGCTTTGATTTGTTGGTACAGGAGTGCTGCCTTTGTAATAAAGAGATACATCCCGTTGAACATTGGCCGAGTTCATCTTTTTAATCTTTAACAACTCTAACTCATGAGCCTCAATCTTCTCGATAAACGAACTGAGATTCAAATTAACGAAATCTGAATTGTTCGTCAACATCATTAGGTAAGTCCCCCACTCATCATAAGGCAATGCATCAGACAACTTATCAATCCATTCCTCATTTGTCTTGGTAATTTCTAATCTCTTCATTTCCACAACCAAATGGCAGTATCTTTCAATCAGCTGTTTCATAGTTTCACCTTTTATGCCCGTGAAAATGTTAAATTCTTTCTTTATCAGAGCCTTCTTGCTCTTTGTGACAACCCTCAAAATTCCATGTATTCCGTACAATGTATTAATAAAAATTAAAGTGCTTGATGACTGTGCTGAATCATTTAACTGCTTTCTGATATTTGTGTTATACTTACATGTACTTGTTAACACATTAGTTGTATACAGAAAAGTTACTAAATAGTCCGGTATTCTTTCCTGAGTGTTGAAAATTAATAACGTTACAAAAATATATATATAGGACGCTTTACGGATTAGTTAAGCTCTTTAACGGAACAGTATCGAACCGAACAACCGGACATTACCCGGAACATCAAAATATTATTAGAAGCATTGTTTTTATTTTTTTGAACTAGTTATGATGCCCGAACATCATAACACACTAATAACCTACATAAATCCCTAACTAACATAACTAGACACTTAACTATTTAGTTGAAATCAAACCATAAACCCCCCCCCCCTCAACCGATCAGTTCCCCATGGGGGGACATACCTTCACCTCTTTGATTATTTTATTAATCTATGTCTAATATCTCAAAGACATTTTATATGATGGTTATTAGTAGATGTTTGTCTATAAGAATGTTTAAGGGATAAGCATTTCATACACAAAAACACAACACAAAATTTGCTCTCATCTCTCTCCCTTACACCACCATTCGGCCGCCACCTCTCCACCATCATCCACCCATCTTCAAGTCTTGTTCACTTATTTTCCATACATACAAAGGTACAAGTGGTCATACAACGAAGCGTGGTGTGTTCGGAAGCTCAAGGACCTCTCTCGTTTTCTTTTAACCACCACATTTCTTCACTTGAACTCACCTAGCCTTGAGCTAGTGGTAAGTCTCTTAGATCCATTCATTTCACATGCTATGAAGGTGGTTAAAGTATGATTCATGATGTTAAACTTAAGAACTCTAAAGATCATAACTTAAAGCATGAACATGAAAGCTTTACACAAAGGTCATGAGATGAAAGGTGATAATACATGACAAATCTGGATTAAATGAACAAAAATCTGCTGTAAATGACTTAGGGTCTGATGTTAATCGTATTAAAATGAATGGTAATTGTATGTGTACTTTTTAATGGCACTTATACTATAAACAGCTTGCTGATTTGTATTTTCAGCCGACTTTAACTCGCTGTAACAGGACCATAACTTAACGAAAAATGAATTTTCTGAAGCCTAGATTTATGTATGTTTCTTCTAGATGATTTCTTTGTTACTGTTTTATTTGATTCGGGTGCCGATACTAGCTACGTGTCCTTAAAAGTTAGCCAAATGCTTAAGCGAACTCCAACACTTTTGAACACCAAGCACATCGTAGAGTTAGCAAATGGTAAAAGCTTAGAGGCTACACATGTAGTTAAGGGTTGCAAGCTTGTCCTTGCCGATCAGACCTTTTCTATCGACCTCATTCCTATCGTTTTGGGTAGTTTTGACGTTGTCATTGGGATGGATTGGTTATCTCAACACCAAGCGGAGATTATTTGCAAGGAGAAAATCGTCCGCATCCCTCGTTCTGATAAAGAACCCCTCGTGATTCGTGGCGACAAGAGTGGTGCTGTTGTAGGCATCATCTCTTTCCTTAAGGCCCAGAAGTGTTTGCGAAAGGGCCACACCGCTATTCTAGCCCTTGTTTCTGATATATACACGGAAGAAAGGAAGATAGAAGACATTCCTATTGTGCGTGACTTTCCCGAGGTATTTCCTGAGGAATTACCTGGTCTTCCGCCACACCGCCAAGTTGAGTTTCAAATCGAGCTAGCTCCTGGAGCAGCACAAGTAGCTCGAGCACCATATCGTCTAGCTCCATCAGACCTCGAAGAACTGTCCACACAACTACAAGAACTCTTGGAAAAGGTTTTCATACGTCCTAGCTCTTCGCCCTGGGGAGCTCCAGTATTATTCGTAAAGAAGAAAGACGGTACCTTCAGAATGTGTATTGACTACCGCGAACTCAACAAGGTGACCGTGAAGAATCGTTATCCTCTTCCATGCATTGATGACTTGTTCGACTAGTTGCAAAGGTCGAGTTATTACTCTAAGATTGATTTGATATCAGGCTACCATCAACTGAGAGTCCGGGAGGAGGACGTCTCGAAAACAGCATTCAGAACTCGTTACGGCCATTATGAGTTTCTGGTTACGTCTTTCGGATTAACGAATGCACCTGCAGTCTTCATGGATCTCATGAACCGAGTGTGCAAGCCTTACCTGGATAAGTTTGTCATAGTGTTCATCGACGACATCCAGATCTACTCTAAGAATTAGGAGGAACACGAGCAACATCTGAGGCTTATCCCGGAACTTCTTTGAAAAGAGCAGTTGTTTGCTAAGTTTTCGAAATGTGACTTCTGGCTTCACGAAGTCCACTTTCTAGGCTATGTGGTAAACAAGGATGGGATTCATGTTGATCCATCCAAGGTTGACTCGATCAAGAGCTGGCCTGCACCCCGCACACCAAAAGAAATCCGCCAATTCTTGGGTTTGGCAGGATATTACAAAAGGTTTATCAAGGATTTCTCCAAGATTGCACAACCTCTCACTTCACTGACTCAGAAAGGTGTCACCTATCATTGGGGTGATGCACAGGAGTCCGCATTTCAGCACTTAAAGGAGAGACTTTGTAGCGCACCTATCCTCTCATTGCCTGAAGGCACATATGATTTTGTGGTTTACTGCGACGCTTCCATCCAAGGACTTGGTTGTGTGTTGATGCAACGTGACAAGGTCATTGCCTACGCATCACGTCAACTTAAAGTTCACAAAAGGAACTACACTACCCATGATCTGGAACTGGGAGCAGTTGTTTTCGCGCTTAAGATATGGAGACATTACCTGTACGGTACCAAGTGCACCATTTACACCGATCACAGGAGTCTCGAGCATATCTTCAAGCAAAAGGAATTGAATATGCGACAACGCCGATGGGTAGAACACTTGAACGATTATGAATGCGCTATAAAGTACCATCCGGGCAAGGCCAATGTTGTGGCCGACGCCCTCAGCCGAAAGGATACTACACCTAAGCGTGTACGTGTGTTACATCTTACCATCCAATCCAACCTTCCCGCTCAGATTCGCGATGCTCAGGATGAAGCATTGAAGGCTGAGAACATCAGGGCTGAGTCCTTACGAGGATCGAGGCAGCGGCTAGAACAAAAGGAAAACGGTGCCTACTATGTTAACAAACGCATCTGGGTTCCACTGTATGGAGACTTACGCGAGCTTGTGATGGATGAAGCATATAAGTCTCGTTATTCAGTACATCCTGGTTCGGATAAGATGTACCACGACCTAAAGACTACATACTGGTGGCCTGGTATGAAAGCCAGCATAGCAACCTACGTCAGTAAATGCTTGACTTGTGCTAGGGTCAAGGTCGAATACTAGAAACCATCAGGCCCACTTCAACAACCAGAGATCCCGAAATGGAAATGGGAGCAAATTTCCATGGATTTCGTTACTGGCCTGCCTAGATCTCAACGCGGTAATGATACCATTTGGGTAATCGTGGATCGACTGACCAAGTCTGCACATTTTCTTGCCATCAAGGAAACGGATAAGTTTTCTACTCTAGCAGACATCTACCTAAAGGAAGTGGTATCAAGGCACAGAGTGCCAACCTCCATCATTTATGACGGTGACGCACGTTTTACTTCGGAACTGTGGCAAGCTATGCACAAGTCTTTTGGCTCACGTTTAGATATGAGCACCGCTTATCACCCACAGACGGATGGGCAATCTGAACGCACCATCCAGACTCTCGAAGACATGCATAATTGACTTTGGTAACGACTGGGAAAAGCATCTCCCGCTAGTAGAGTTCTCATATAACAACAGTTACCACACCAGCATCCAGGCCGCTCCGTTTGAGGCATTATATGGACGGAAGTGCCGATCACCTCTTTGTTGGACAGAAGTTGGCAATAGTGAAATCACAGGCCCAGAACTGGTAGAAGATACAACCGAAAGGATTGCTCAAATACGACAACGAATGGCGGCAGCTCATGACTGTCAGAAAAGCTATGATGATAAGCGAAGAAAGCCACTCGAGTTCCAGGTTGGGGATCGAGTGCTACTCAAAGTCTCACATTGGAAAGTTGTAGTTCGTTTTGGCAAACGAGGCAAACTCAACCCGCGATACATTGGACCTTTTGAAATCATTGAAAAGATTGGCAAGGTGGCCTACAGGCTGAATCTACCTGAAGAACTAAGCGAAGTTCACAACGTTTTCCATGTGTAGAATCTGAAGAAGTGTCTGTCAGATGAGACCCTCATAGTTCCACTCAAGGAGCTCACTATCGATGACCAGCTGCGGTTCGTCGAGGAACCAGTAGAGATTACTGATCGAGACGTTAAGATTCTCAAGCACACCAGAATACCTCTCGTCCGAGTTCGTTGGAATTCCCGTCGTGGCCCAGAGCACACCTGGGAACGAGAAGACCAAATGAAACTCAAGTATCCCCAGCTGTTTAAGAAAAACACAACCACTACTGAGACTGAAGCTACTGCAGAATTTCGGGATGAAATTCCAAATCAACAGGGGGATGATGTGACACCCCAGGAAAACCAACTTAACTAGCTTCCTCAGTAACCACGAGATAAATTTCGGGATGAAATTTTCTTAATAGGGGGAGAATGTGACAACCCTCAAAATTCCATGTATTCCGTACAATGTATTAATGAAAATTAAAGTGCTTGATGACTGTGCTGAATCATTTAAGTGCTTTCTGATATCTGTGTTATACTTACATGTACTTGTTAGCACATTAGCTGTATACAGAAAAGTTACTAAATAGTTCGGTATTCTTTCCTGAGTGTTGAAAATTAATAACGTTACAAAAATATATATATATATAGGTCGCTTTATGGATTAATTAAGCACTTTAACGGAACAGTATCGAACCGAACAACCGGACATTAACCGGAACATCAAAATATTATTAGAAGCATTGTTTTTATTTTTCTGAACTAGTTATGATGCCCGAACATCATAACACACTAATAACCTACATAAATCCCTAACTAACATAACTAGACACTTAACTATTTAGTTGAAATCAAACCATAAACCCCTCCCCCCCTCCCCTCAACCGATCGGTTCCCCATGGGGGGACATACCTTCACCTCTTTGATTATTTTATTAATCTATGTCTAATATCTCAAAGACATTTTATACAATGGTTCTTAGTAGATGTTGGTCTATAAGAATGTTTAAGGGATAAGCATTTCATTCACAAAAACACAACACAAAATTTGCTCTCATCTCTCTCCCTTACACCACCATTCGGCCGCCACCTCTCCACCATCATCCACCCATCTTCAAGTCTTGTTCACTTATTTTCCGTACATACAAAGGTGCAAGTGGTCATACAACGAAGCGTGGTGTGTTCGGAAGCTCAAGGACCTCTCTCGTTTTTTTTAACCACCACATTTCTTCACTTGAACTCTCCTAGCCTTGAGCTAGTGGTAAGTCTCTTAGATCCATTCATTTCACATGCTATGAAGGTGGTTAAAGTATGATTCATGATGTTAAACTTAAGAACTCTAAAGATCATAACTTAAAGCATGAACATGAAAGCTTTACACAAAGGTCATGAGATGAAAGGTGATAATACATGATAAATCTGGATTAAATGAACAAAAATCTGCTGTAAATGACTTAGGGTCTGATGTTAATCGTATTAGAATGAATGGTAATTGTATGTGTACTTTTTAATGGCACTTATACTATAAATAGCTTGCTGATTTGTATTTTCAGCCGACTTTAACTGGCTGTAACAGGACCATAACTTAATGAAAAATGCATTTTCTGAAGCCTAGATTTATGTATTATAAAATACGGTTCTAATGGCACTGGAATCATAATTTTTGGACTTCGTTTACTATTTTTAAAGGGTCATTCCGTAACAGCAGCTAGAGCTGCATTTTTCTGCTGAAAATATACGTTCTGTTTTCTGTCGTAACTTGAGTTCTGTGTAGAGTTAGATCATGTGACTGGTACTGTAGATGGATACTGATGTCATAGTAATTGTCCCACTGGAATTTCGTTAATCCGACTTACAATGAATTTTTAGTGAATTATTCCGTGGGCTGCAGTCAGAAAATAATGAATCTGATTGCAGTCCGGAAAATGATTTTTAGTAAAATATTGGTGATGAATTAGATCCCGAGATTTTTACACAATAATATTTGTGTCGTTTAGCATCTTCTATAAAAAGTTGGGAATTTTTGAAATAAGATAACTATTTTATTAAAATTCTTGAAAACAGCCCAGTTTCGGATAATTAAGTTGAAATGACATAAGTAGTGATTTGCGTGTCTAAATGTCGAATATGTTATCTGTGAATGATCTAACATGTTATATGTCAATAAGAGTGTTATGTGCAATGTCGTATGTTTATTTTTGAACGGGAATAGGTGGGGAGTTTATATGGGCATAAGTTGTTAAAGTGATGCATGTTATGTGTCAGATGCGTGTAGGAATTTTGTGCCTATTTGAAGTCACTAATAAACTAAGTGGTAATCCTACTAGGACGTGATTGACCGACTTTGACTATTAGCTATATTTGAGAATCTAACCGAGCAAACCGATGTGAGTTCACACACTTTCTAAGGCATGGGATTCCTGGTGGTTTGGGAATGGGTTAAAGAATTAAAACGGAATCTACATATCTTACTTAGGTAGGATATGTACGGCCATCCTCCTCGGGTAGGATGCCAGTATTAATCCTGCGTATTCTCTTTGGGAGAACTACGTACATTCGTTCTCCTTGGGTAGGACAACAACCTTAAAACTTACTAGACAAAACTCTATCATAAGTCCCTCATTTTATATCGACTTAATCGCCGAGGCCAATGGCGAGCGGGTCATTAGTTAATAGCGCTATTAGGTTTAACAAACCTCACACCGTGCTAGTCGGACGGGCGTGTACTAATGGACTATGGCAAACCATCAGTGATGATAGACACTGATGTAGTGCACAACTTACTTGTGTAGTAGTCGATATCATACGGTCTAGTAGTTCACATGGGGAAGCCCCCACTAATCATGGACATGGTTTGGGTAATAAAGAATGAACTGGTTAAACTTTCTTTCAACTACAGGGTAACCCCCACGGCAATTACGCCAACGAAAGACAAACCACGTTTTCATAAACAACTTAAAACTAATCAACCAACCGTGAACTCACTCAACTTTGTTGTTGACTCGTTGTTACATGCCTTACAGGTCGATAAATGCTTGAAGCTTGCACGCGGAAGGAGTCGTTGTGGTGTACGGACTGTTATGTTCCGTGCTTAAATGTTCAAATTCTTATGAACTTATTAAACTTGCGTTTTAAACTTTAACTTATAAACTATGGACTTATGTTTTGGACTTTACGTTTATGCTTCCGCTGATTAATTTAAAACTTGGTTAACTAACTTTTGGTCACCAATCGTATTGTGGTTGGCTTTATTTACTTAAATACGTTGTTCAGTATGATTGGTGGCTCGATCCTGGTCACGTCACGCCTCCAAGCGGTGGTACTCCGTGTCACACCCCGACCACGTAGAACATACAAAACGTGGCGGAAACTTCGGGGAGTGTTGTAACAGAATCAATTGTTTCAAATCCATGGCAATTGAGGTTTCGTTTTATTAATCAAACATGGAAGTTTACATTGTTCTATACAAGAACCAAAGAGTACATAACATAATTTAACTAGTTCTTGTCTCATTTTAAGTCACTAAGGCACAGGTCCGCCTAAGTATGTCTTGATAGGTCCTATGCATCATCTCCTGAAAACACATGTGAAAATAGGTACGTCAGTATAAAAATGCCTGTGAGATACATTGGTTTTGTGAAAACAGAATTCATGACTTATGTTTGAGAAAATGTTTAGTCATTAACCTCGTATTTTGCTTCGTCTTGTAAATCATTTGAAAAACGGTAAGATCAAATGATATGTATAAATAAGAGAACACTGTATGGTTAAACGGATAACCATGTAAAATGAGTTTGTATAAGATAAGTCGTTTGTAAAATAATGTCTCGTGAAAAGTGTGTTATTTGTATAAAATGTCATATGTCTCAAATTGAAATGATTCAAATAACGCTATGATATGTAATACCATACAAACACTTATATATAGGAAGTACCAGCGGCGTATCCACCATGCTTGTATCATATTACACACGCCTCGTTACTTAATCACTTACTCAAACCAAACCATCAAGATGAAATGTTTAACAATTGTGGAAATGTTTATGTATAGTTAAATGTCTACTGTCAAAATGTAAATCATGTCAACGGATACAACAGGTTCACACGGTTCAACGGTTACAGACGGTTCATGTATTCAAAGGGGTAAGACGGTTCACATAGTCAAATGGTCACAACGGTTCGATATGTAGCATAATGTGTTCATATGCTGGATGAGCATATGCAACAGAAATGCAATGTGAAACAATGTACTACGTATGCACACAATGGGCGTACGTAGCATGAAATGTATTGTAGAGTACAACGGTTCAAAATGTGGTATAATGTGTTCATATGCTGGATGAGCATATGCAACAGAAATGCAACGTGTAACAATGTACTACGTATGCACACAATGGGCGTACGTAGCATGAAATGTATTGTAGAGTACAACGGTTCAAAATGTAGTATAATGTGTTCATATGTTGGATGAGCATATGCAACAGAAATGCAATGTGAAACAATGTACTACGTATGCACACAATGGGCGTACGTAGCATGAAATGTATTGTAAAGCAATGTACTAAGTACGCACACAATGGGCATACATAGCATGAATGTATTGTAAAGCAATGTACTAAGTACGCACACAATGGGTATACATAGCATGAAATGTAGTGAAATCATGTACTATATATGTACTATCGAACATAGCAAGTGTATGATGTGAAAACGGGAAAGCATGAAAGTAACAAGTAGGCACATGTGTTTCACCCCAAAACAGTTTGGAAAACAGTAAAAGAGGGGTTCAATGTACTCACCTGAGGTTGCTTTGAAGTTCTTGTATAATAACCAAACAATGCTAGAGATCACGGAATATCAAACGGCACCTAATAGGTAGCTATGTTAATATACCGGACCTAAATCGGAAGGATCGGATAGTATGCAGGTTCATAAACCAAACGAGTATGGAGACTCGTGTAATATGGTTTAACAAAGCCTACATACTAAAATGAAACCTAACCTAAGTGCTTACGGTCCATCACGACCCGTTTAGGTAGCTTATGCTACCCTAACGCGTCGTTCGCGTAGAACGCGTTCGGAACGCCTAACATCGTGACTACAAGGTATAACCTCGGAAGGTTATAGCTATGGTCACCTAATGTATTTGGTCGGATCCTAATGATCGACCAAATGGGTCGGGTTCGAAAGTATAAGCGATGGTTTAGATCGCTTACCTTACGACCCTATATAAGCAATATTCTAAAAGTGACGAGCTAAGCATGTTAGAACATGCTTAACTAAGTTTAGAAAACAGGTTTGGCATCAAAACAAACGGCTTTGATGCTCACGAGTAGTTTGGTTACAAAATACGCAAGAATGCGCATTTTGGCCGAAACTACGGCTCGTCACTGAGCCTAGCTAACGTGGTAATCAGTAGGTATAGTCACTACGGACTATAACCATCGTGATCACGCACACGTTATGAACTTCGTGCTGACCATAGGCTGGTCACACGGAAAGTCAAACAAAACATTGACTTTTGGACTCGAAAAGCGAATAAAAGAACGAAAGAACACTTACGGAGGGTCCCCGAATGCTAATCTAGATCAAAATGGCTCAGGTATGAAACAAAGGTTCCAACTTAGAGCTCTTGATCAGATTGTGTGGGTTTTTGGCAACAAGGGGGGGGTATTTATAGGAAAAGCATAACTGTTAGGATCGTTTATCGAATATCGTGCCACGATCTTGTGCGTACACTTGTCAAAATATTGTGGTAAGTCAGAACTTGGCCCTTGGCTCTTGATTGGGTGAAAGGGCATTGCCCCTTGATCGAACGAAAGGCCAACTGCATTGAATACAAGCATTGAATCTGGTCTGATAGTC
This sequence comes from Helianthus annuus, assembly GCF_002127325.2. Taxonomy (NCBI): domain Eukaryota; kingdom Viridiplantae; phylum Streptophyta; class Magnoliopsida; order Asterales; family Asteraceae; genus Helianthus; species Helianthus annuus. The sequence goes on along the minus strand of NC_035439.2, from coordinate 95,597,336 downwards.
CCACGCGGCCCGCGTGAAGGTGCAGGCCAATCTTACGCGGGCCGCCTGGCCCCGTCTGATCTGCACCAAGTTTCAGAATTTGCAGTTTTGGTCCCTGTTGCGTGTTTAAGCCGTTTCCGACACTTCTAAGGCCCGTAAAGCCAACTTTAAGGCACTAGAATGATGCCTAAACATTGTGGACATGAAACATGCTCAAAAATATGTCGGATGTTGGTTCGTTTGGCCGTACGATCGCGATGTTCGCTTAATTTCGACGGAATGCGCATAAGCACGAAAGACGATCCAAATGACACGACGAATGGATTTTTCTCATGCCAAACACTAAGGCATAATATTAGGATGCTTACATAAATTTTTGGATGTCCGGATGTATTCAGAATGTAAGTTATGCGCGAAAGTGCAAACTTATGCACTTTTTGACACTTTTAGTCCCTGAATGATCCAAAAGTTTGTTTTAGCATACCAAACCCTTCAAAGCCTATTTCTAAGCTATGTAAAGGATATTTATGGTATGTTTAACTTATGGACACGTTCCAGAATGTTCGTTACAGTTCAAATTGGCATACTTTCGCAGTTTGTCAAGTTTAGTCCCTGTAAGCGAATTAACTTGTTTTTGCCATACCAAAGCCTTCAAAACTTATTCCTAAGTTATGTAAAGGTTATTTAAGGTATGTTAAGTATATGTTGATGTCCCGGAGTATTTTTCGCATTAAACTGAGTACGTTTACGCACCAGGTTGCGTATAATTCTCAAGAAAGCGATGTAAAGTTTGAAATTGAACAAGAATTGATATGTGCAATAGATACACATATTTATACAAGATCCCAAGTATGAAATATGATATTTCATTGGCTTGGTATTTGTTTGATGGTCGCGGTGACACAGGTGTCACAGTCTCCCCTACTTTAGGAAATTTCGTCCCGAAATTTATTCGTAGGTGTCTATTTGTGACTCTGCCAAATAACCATCAGCGATATGCAAAGTAATATCCTGTCATTTCCTTAACGGTCATTCCTCAGAAACGAATATGAACAGACGGAGTCATTTTCCTCAACGAGTATTCTTCAGAAATGGAAATGACGGAATAAGCAAACGGATGTTCATTTCCTCAACGGACAAATCTTTAGAAACTAAAAATGAACAGACGGAGTCATTTTCAATGGTTGCTTCATCAGAAATGGAAATGAAGGATTACACAACGGATATTCATTTCCCCAACGGATAAATCGTCAGAAACGAAAATGAACTAACGGAGTCATTTTCAACGGTTGCTTCATCAGAGTTGGAAATGAAGGATTACACAATGGATATTCATTTCCCCAACGGATAAATCATCAGAAACGAAAATGAACTAACGGAGTCATTTTCAACGGTTGCTTCATCAGAGTTGGAAATGAAGGATTACACAACGGATATTCATTTCCCCAACGGATAAATCGTCAGAAACGAAAATGAACTAACGGAGTCATTTTCAACGGTTGCTTCATCAGAGTTGGAAATGAAGGATTACACAACGGATATTCATTTCGTCAACGGATAAATCGTCAGAAACGAAAATGAACTAACGGAGTCATTTTCAACGGTTGCTTCATCAGAGTTGGAAATGAAGGATTACACAACGGATATTCATTTCCTCAACGGGTAAATCTTCAGAAACGAAAATGAACTAACGGAGTCATTTTCAACGGTTGCTTCATCAGAGTTGGAAATGAAGGATTACACAACGGATAATCATTTCCTCAACGGGTAAATCTTCAGAAACGAAAATGAACTAACGGAGTCATTTTCAACGGTTGCTTCCTAAGAGTTGGAAATGAATAGGGTTAACTCTAGACACATGACAGAACTTGCTGTGATTTCTGTGCACTAGATTCCATAATTATGTATGCATCCATAATTACATAATCCCTTGCACAGTCCACACAGTTTGTTTTGTAATGTTTTGGGGGAAGGATATCAAACTTGTGATGAGGGTGACTAGACTTCCATCGGTTCCTTTTAATTAGATCGACAGGGGATCTTCTTAGTTAGGCCACCAAGGAGTCCTTACAGCTATATCATCACAAGATATCCCTAGCCAGATTTTTGGATCAATCTGTTGATCTAGACTACTCAAGGGGTCTAATTTTGAAGTAGTACTTTATAATCCAAGGGACTTAACTATAGCATAGAAGTCCATTGAGGATTTTAAGTAATACCTCTGGGTATCCTACTATGAAGCTCTTGTACAAGGATATGTAAGATTCTACGAAGATTTGGATAACATAATTTGGATCACACAACAACACATAAGGGAACGCATAAGCACAAGATCACATAATTGTTTAACCTTGATTATAATTTGTTATTAACTAGTTATTGATTGAATACAGATATGGAAACCAATCGACGGGTCTCAATGTTCACTAGAATCTATCTGAGAAGATAGAAAGATCTCCCAAAATTCGATCTTCGATTACAAGGAATCACCACATTCGAATTAAGGCATACAACAATTAAGGACTTATGGAAAATCCTTAGGTACCCTATTAAGGATTTATAGTGGTACTTTGGGTATTCGTCTTGTGTTGTAACCTGCGTTTTGTACTTCGTTTCCTTTGAATAAACGGGTACTTAGGAATTATATGGAAGACGCAAGAGATCATAGAATGGAAGAATTTTGGGGGTAATTTGTTCTTCAAGGAATACGGTTTCTTGATTGTCGGTATTGTAAGGGATATGTCGTTTATACATGCAACCACAGAAATACATTGCAATGTAAATAAAAATTTATTTATAAACAACGATAACAACGGTTTCTTGGACCTTGACAACAAAAGAAAATAATACATAAGACGTGATTATTTCTAAACAATGTTGTCTTCTAGTCAGTCAGATGCTCATCCCTGTGTTAGATTTGCATTAGCAAGCCTTGGGCAATTTCTTCGGAAATGACTCATCTCGCCACAATTGAAACAAGAGCCTGGCAGAAAACGACCTTGAGCAGGATTGTTGCCAGCTTGGTTTGGCGTAGCTGCGGCTGGGCAGATTCTTGCTGTGTGGCCTATAAGCCCACAAGTTTGGCATTTGCGGCACTGTACATTGGCGTGATGATGGAGGCTACATTGGTTGCACAAGGGTGCTGTTCCATTGTATGATTTTCTAGCAAGGGGTTGAGCTGGTTGGTTGGGGACGGCTTGACCATTGTGAGCGACCACGGCGAAGTTCTGAGAAGCCTTTCGCTTCTTTGACTTCTTAGAGGATTCAGTCTGTTCATCCATGGTCTTTGATTCCTCGATCGGGTTCGATTCCCCGACCAGTTTCTTGTCACCTTTTCGGAAAAGTTTACCTTTCCTGATCTTTGATTCAGTCAAGGTTGCAGATAGCTCCATGGCCTGTCTAACTGTATTAGGGTTGCTACCAGTCACAATGTCTTGTATTGAGTCAGGGAGGCCATCAATGTACTTTTTGATTGCTTTATCCAAAGGTGTAACCATATCCGGGCATAACAAACTTAACTCCTCATAACGGTCCGTGTAGGCTCGATGCTCACCGCTAACTTGTTTAAGATCGTCAAACTCTGTTTCCAAGGCCCTGATCTCATGACGAGGACAGAATTCCTTCATCATCAGAGCTCGAAGCTCTTGCCATGTTTGAGCCAGTGCCACATCGGCACCCCTATCTCTCATCACACCATTCCACCATGTCAAAGCTCATTTCTCAAAGACGCTAGATGCGAATTCTACCTTTCGCTCGTTTGTACATTGAACATGTCTGAAGGTGTTCTTTAAACTCTCAAACCATTGCAGAAGTGCAGTCGCTCCTTGAGACCCAGAAAACTTTGATGGCTTAGCCGAGTTGAACGTCTTGAAGTTGCAGGGGGCATGATTGTTGTTGTTGGCTTGGTTCCATTGAGCAAAGAGGTTTGGGAATTGAGCGGCCATTTGCTGTGCAATGATCTCTGCCAGTTCGGCAGTTGCTATCTGATTTTCGCGTCGAGGAGGCATTCTAAAAGAGAAACAAGAAAGAAGACAAATGAAATGGCATTGGGTAAGAGTAGGATGTTACAATTACCGGCCGTAATCGTGGTTGATGGTCATTTGTTTGAATCAATGAAGCAAACAAACAACACCAAGGCTGAATTAAAGCAAATAGATCCTCATAATGTATTGCGAAGACATGCTCGCCTATAAGTGGACACTCACCCCAAGAGTTCCCACGTAAGAGTGACTGGTCCGATTATGTGGATTTGTACGAACACTCTAACCTTAGACAGAAATCCCAGGGTACAAGCATTCACTCTTCCAGTTCGCACGTGTTCACACTATTTAGGACCCAAAACCTTGACGAGATTTTGAAAACCCAAAGGGGTTCAAAACCTTATAACAGAGGGTTCAAAACCAAGTAATCAATCATCCTAGAACAGATGATTAGTTTTCGAAGCGGTTTTGAAATTTATGTTCTTGTTGTGGTCGTCGCCTAAGGATAGGTGACGGTATTGTTTTGTGACTAAACGCAAGTAAACTCGCGTTAGGTTCCTAGGAAGGTTATAGACTAGGTCAAAGTATTACTAATAACCTAATTCCCTATAACCATTGGCTTTGATACCAACTTTTCTGTCACACCCCGACCACGTAGAACATACAAAACGTGGCGGAAACGTCGGGGAGTGTTGTAACAGAATCAATTGTTTCAAATCCATGGCAATTGAGGTTTCGTTTTATTAATCAAACATGGAAGTTTACATTGTTCTATACAAGAACCAAACAGTACATAACATAATTTAACTAGTTCTTGTCTCATTTTAAGTCACTAAGGCACAGGTCCGCCTAAGTATGTCTTGATAGGTCCTATGCATCATCTCCTGAAAACACATGTGAAAATAGGTACGTCAGCATAAAAATGCCTGTGAGATACATTGGTTTTGTGAAAACGGAATTCATGACTTATGTTTGAGAAAATGTTTAGTCATGAACCTCGTATTTTGCTTCGTCTTGTAAATCATTTGAAAAACGGTAAGATCAAATGATATGTATAAATAAGAGAACACTGTATGGTTAAACGGATAACCATGTAAAATGAGTTTGTATAAGATAAGTCGTTTGTAAAATAATGTCTCGTGAAAAGTGTGTTATTTGTATAAAATGTCATATGTCTCAAATTGAAATGATTCAAATAACGCTACGATATGTAATACCATACAAACACTTATATATAGGAAGTACCAGCGGCGTATCCACCATGCTTGTATCATATTACACACGCCTCGTTACTTAATCACTTACTCAAACCAAACCATCAAGATGAAATGTTTAACAATTGTGGAAATGTTTATGTATAGTCAAATGTCTACTGTCAAAATGTAAATCATGTCAATGGATATAATAGGTTCACACGGTTCAAAGGTTACAGACGGTTCATGTATTCAAAGGGGTAAGACGGTTCACATAGTCAAATGGTCACAACGGTTCGATATGTAGCATAATGTGTTCATATACTGGATGAGCATATGCAACAGAAATGCAATGTGAAACAATGTACTACGTATGCACACAATGGGTGTACGTAGCATGAAATGTATTGTAGAGTACAACGGTTCAAAATGTGGTATAATGTGTTCATATGCTAGATGAGCATATGCAACAGAAATGCAATGTGTAACAATGTACTACGTATGCACACAATGGGTGTACGTAGCATGAAATGTATTGTAGAGTACAACGGTTCAAAATGTAGTATAATGTGTTCATATGCTGGATGAGCATATGCAACAGAAATGCAATGTGAAACAATGTACTACGTATGCACACAATGGGCGTACGTAGCATGAAATGTATTGTAAAGCAATGTACTAAGTACGCATACAATGGGCATACATAGCATGAATGTATTGTAAAGCAATGTACTAAGTAAGCACACAATGGGCATACATAGCATGAAATGTAGTGAAATCATGTACTATATATGTACTATCGAACATAGCAAGTATATGATGTGAAAACGGGAAAGCATGAAAGTAACAAGTAGGCACATGTGTTTCACCCCAAAACAGTTTGGAAAACAGTAAAAGAGGGGTTCAATGTACTCACCTGAGGTTGCTTTGAAGTTCTTGTATAATGACCAAACAATGCTAGAGATCACGGAATATCAAACGGCACCTAATAGGTAGCTATGTTAATATACCGGACCTAAATCGGAAGGATCAGATAGTATGCGGGTTCGTAAACCAAACGAGTATGGAGACTCGTGTAATATGGTTTAACAAAGCCAACATACTAAAATGAAACCTAACCTAAGTGCTTACGGTCCATCATGACCCGTTTAGGTAGCTTATGCTACCCTAACGCGTCGTTCGCGTAGAACGCGTTCGGAACGCCTAACATCATGACTACAAGGTATAACCTCGGAAGGTTATAGCTATGGTCACCTAATGTGTTTGGTCGGATCCTAATGATCGACCAAATGGGTCGGGTTCGAAAGTATAAGCGATGGTTTAGATCGCTTACCTTACGACCCTATATAAGCACTAAACTAAAAGTGACGAGCTAAGCATGTTTGAACATGCTTAACTAAGTTTAGAAAACAGGTTTGGCATCAAAACAAACGGCTTTGATGCTCACGAGTAGTTTGGTTACAAAATACGCAAGAATGCGCATTTTGGCCGAAACTACGACTTGTCACTGAGCCTAGCTAACGTGGTAATCAGTAGGTATAGTCACTACGGACTATAACCATCGTGATCACGCTCACGTTATGAACTTCGTGCTGACCATAGGCTGGTCACATGGAATGTCAAACGAAACGTTGACTTTCGGACTCGAAAAGCGAATAAAAGAACGAAAGAACACTTACGGAGGGTCCCCGAATGCTAATCTAGATCAAAATGGCTCAGGTATGAAACAAAGGTTCCAACTTAGAGCTCTTGATCAGATTGTGTGGGTTTTTGGCAACAAGGCGGGGGGGGGGTATTTATAGGAAAAGCATAACCGTTAGGATCGTTTATCGAATATCGTGCCACGATCTTGTGCGTGCACTTGTCAAAATATTGTGGTAAGTCAGAACTTGGCCCTTGGCTCTTGATTGGGTGAAAGGGCATTGCCCCTTGATCGAACGAAAGGCCAACTGCATTGAATGCAAGCATTGAATCTGGTATGATAGTCCCACGCGGCTCGCGTGAAGGTGCAGGCCAATCTTATGCGGGCCGCCTGGCCCCGTCTGATCTGCACCAAGTTTAAGAATTTGCAGTTTTGGTCCCTGTTGCGTGTTTAAGCCATTTCCGACACTTCTAAGGCCCGTAAAGCCAACTTTAAGGCCCTAAAATGATGCCTAAACATTGTGGACATGAAACATGCTAAAAAATATGTCGGATGTTGGTTCGTTTGGCCGTACGATCGCGATGTTCGCTTAATTACGACGGAATGCGCATAAGCGCGAAAGACGATCCAAATGACGCGACGAATGGATTTTTCTCATGCCAAACACTAAGGCATAATATTAGGATGCTTACATAAATTTTTGGATGTCCGGATGTATTCAGAACGTAAGTTATGCGCGAAAGTGCAAACTTATGCACTTTTTGACACTTTTAGTCCCTGAATGATCCAAAAGTTTGTTTTAGCATACCAAACCCTTCAAACCTATTTCTAAGCTATGTAAAGGATATTTATGGTATGTTTAACTTATGGACACGTTCCGGAATGTTCGTTACAGTTCAAATTGGCATACTTTCGCAATTTGTCAAGTTTAGTCCCTATAAGCGAATTAACTTGTTTTTGCCATACCAAAGCCTTCAAAACTTATTCCTAATTTATGTAAAGGTTATTTAAGGTATGTTAAGTATATGTTGATGTCCCGGAGTATTTGTCGCATTAAACTTTGTACGTTTACGCACCAGGTTGCGTATAATTCTCCAGAAAGCGATGTAAAGTTTGAAATTGAACAAGAATTGATATGTGCAATAGATACACATATTTATACAAGATCCCAAGTATGAAATATGATATTTCATCGGCTTGGTATTTGTTTGATGGTCGCGGTGACACAGGTGTCACACTCCGCATGGTGGATTTTGGGGGTGTGACACTCTTGATCATGGACACACTTCCTTGGAATTTTACTTTCAACTGCTGCCAAACTGATTGTGAATTGTCTTCATGCTGCAACAACACCAATATATCTTTTTTAATTGCCTGTTGAAGTATGCTCATCATCTTTTTCTCAGCTTTGAAGTCATCCTGTTCAGTTTGCGTTAGACTGCCAATTCCCTTCTCCAAACCCAAACCATCCACTGGTGGAACATACTTAGACTCTATCTTCATCCAACATTCAAAGTGATTAGCTTGTACCCAGTTTTTGAATCTCCTAGACCAACCCGAATATTCATCGATGTTCATCAGTTTGGGTGGTTTCTGCATTGTTCCCAATTCGTTTTCCATATTGACGTTCTGAACAATACTTGCTGGGTTCTGTCCTGGTGTCATACAACTGCCGGCAAACATGTAATAGAAATCTTGGTTGTCCATTTTTACGAAAATTTTTAAGTTTTGAAAAAAAAAACTGGTCTCTTTAAGTGAAAACACTTTCTACATGAAATGAACTACGAACGAAATGTCACGAACGAAATGGACTTTCACAACAAAATCATGATTTTCAAGCTGAAAAGGTTTCAAGAGAAATCAAAATTTTTAAAGTTGATTTAGGTTTCAAGAGGAATCGGGTGAATTAATGTTCAAGCGAAATCAAATGAATTCAGTTTCAAGAGAAATCAGGTGATGATTCAAGCGGAATCACCAACTCAAGCGGAATCAGATGACACTTAAGCGGAATCACTTATTTCGCTTGAAATTACTTCACTTTTTAGCGAAATTAGAACTTTTCAAGTGGAATACCTTATTTCGCTTGAAATTTCAAGCGGAATCAAAACTACTCGTTCAAGCGGAATCAGGTATTCAGTCCATTTTTAGCGGTTTTAGGCCGAATTTTAAGCTGATACTTTCTAGGATTTGTTAAAACACACTTTTACACACTATACTTGAAACTCAGACCATTTTGTCCTTTCAAACGTCTAGAAATCCAAAATATGTAGAAAAAATGCTCTGAATCAGGTGTATTGGCTCATAACTGGCTCTGGTACCAATTGTAGGATCGACTTGACGATCAAGTGAGTCAATTAAAGTCAATACACCACTGTTTGCGTAGCGGAAACAAACAAACAGTGTTGAAACAGAGAGAATTGAGTAGAAAACAGAAGAATATCACTTTAACACTTGTTTCTCATTAATAATTCACTTGAAAATCCGGCAGCAGTTCGGTATACAACTTTGGAATCCGTGCCCAAATGAGAAACACAAACACTATATATAGGCCTCCTTATTCCGCTTGAAATGACACTTACCATTTCGAGTGGAAACACAACCTTCTGATTTCGCTTGAAAATGACAAGATGACATTTCAAGCGGAATCACTACAATTTACATTAAATTTACATTTTAGCCCCCTATACTATACATACTTGACATATTTAGACCCCTAGACTTAAGACATAGGCTTTAGACATCGAGCACTAACAGGCTGCTTGAGTCAGTGCACGGCCCCATTAAAGGTTTCACTAGAGAGAAGGTTGATCCAATTGGCCAAATTACTTTCCCAATCACATTCGGGCAAGAACCCTGGAAAGAACCATACTCCTTACATACCTTATGGTGCGCGCTGAGTCTTACCACAATGTAATCATTGGAAGGTTCACCCTGGGAAAATTGGATGCTGTAGTCTCTACAGCGCGAGGGTTTATGAAGTTTCTCACCCCGCGTGGTATTGCCACAGTATGTCGAGACAAGCTGGGAGAAGTATTGAATACCAAAAGATGTCATCAAGGGCCCACCGCCGCCAACGACCCGGAAAGGTGGGTATTAAGCAAAAGCCATCCGGATCAGACAGTAACAATAGGGGACAGCCTCTCCCCTGAAGTTAAAAACAACCTGAAACAGCTGATGAGAAGGAACATCGACATCTTCGCTTTTGAGCACTCTGACATGACTGGGATACCCCGGGATAAGGCAGAGCACAAGCTAGCAACACTCCCGGGCATTAAACCCGTTGCACAGGGTAAACGCAGCATAGCCCCTGATCGAAAAAGCAGCGGTGGTCAAAGAAGTGCGAAAGCTGGTTGAAGCTGGAATCCTCAGAGAAAGAAAGTATCACACATGGGTATCAAATCCTGTGATGGTTAAGAAACCAGACGGCACATGGCGAATGTGCATCGATTTTAAAGATCTGAATAAAGCATGTCCCAAAGATGCCTACCCGCTACACGAAATGGATTTTAAGGTTGATTCTCTGGTCCCTTATAGATACAAGTGCTTCTTAGACGCCTATAAGGGTTATCACCAGATCAAAATGTCCAGGGAAGATGAAGAAAAAACGGCGTTTCATACCGATGTGGGCATTTTTTTGTTATACCAAAATGCCTTTCGGCCTGCGAAACGCCGGAGCCACTTATCAGCGGCTCATGGACAAGGCTTTCGAAAAACAAAACGGCAGAAGCTTAGAAGTATACGTTGACGATTTGGTAATCAAGAGCAGGGAAGAGAAACAAATGCTTGAAGAAATTGAAGAAACCTTCCAAAAGCTCAGAGAATACAATATTAAGCTCAACCCCAAGAAATGTTCATTTGGGGTAGAGGAAGGCAAGTTTTTGGGGGTAGTGGTCACCCGGGACGGCTTTAAAGCTAACCCGAAAAAGGTAGCTGCCATAACGCGGATGCCTTCTCCCAGGACTTTGAACGAAGCGCAAGCACTAAATGGGCGTCTAGTGGCTATAAACAGACTCTTGGCAAGACACGCCGAGAGGACTTTGCCATTTATAAAGACGTTAAAAGATTGCCTTAACAAGAAAAATTTCAATTGGAACAGCGAAGCGGAAGAAGCCCTGCAAGACATGAAACGTTTCATCGAGAAACTACCCATGCTGACAGCGCCATACCCAGAAGAACTGCTCAAAATGTATCTAGCGGCGGCTCATAACGCGGTAAGCACGGTACTCATGGTGGAAAGAGATGGGAAGCAAACACCTATATATTACATCAGCCGAGTTCTTGCGGGACCTGAAACACGGTATCCAACACTTGAAAAGTTGGTCCTAGCACTAGTTCACGCCACCCGATGACTCAGAAGATATTTTCAAGGGCATCACGTGTAGATCTTAAAAAATTACCCGCTACTGCAAATATTGCACAAGCCAGAGATCTCGGGAAGACTGGCTAAGTGGGCAATCGAGTTGGGAGCCCTGGATATCGAATATCGAAAGCAAACAACAATTAAGGGACATGTGATCGCCGATTTCTTGGCTGAAATTCTTGAGGGTGAAACGATACAGGATCCCGCTATCCAGGATATCCAGGAATCCAGCACAGCCAGACAAACCTGGAAACTTTACACTGACGGATCATACAGCGGGAAAGGTTCCGGGGCAGGTCTCATGCTGATAAGCCCAGATGAAATAAGGCTGATGTACGCTTTACGTTTTGTTTTGAATGCTCTAATAACGAAGCAGAATATGAGGCGCTACTCGCGGGCTTAAGGATGGCCCAATCTATGGGAGCCACAAGAGTTGACGCGTATGTTGACTCTTTGCTGGTTGATAATCAAGTCAACGAAACTTACGAGGCCAAGGATGAATCAATGGCAAAATACCTGGCTAAAACAAAGGAGCTCAAAGCTTCCTTTGATAATGTCACGCTTAATCACGTCCACAGGGGAAAAAACCAAATAGCAGACGCCTTAAGCAAACTTGCTACTTCGGGCATGGAAAGAGAAGTAAAGGTAGAAACGCTGCAAATGCCTTTTATTGAACCCCGGGAAGTCTCCGCCCTAACGGCAGAAGAACCCTGTTGGTACACCCCAATACTAATGTTCCTCACAAAAGGTGAATTACCTCCCGCCAGGGGTGAAGCCCAAAAAATCCAAACCAAGGCATTGCAATATGAAGTCAACAATGGCGTCCTCTACATGAAATCATACTTGGGACCACTACTGCCGTGTATATCCCCAGCAGAAGCAAAATACCTTATCCAAGAAATACACTTGGGCATATGAGGCATCCACATGGGACCCCGGGCAGTTGTGGCGAAAATCCACAGCGCCAGGTACAATTGGCCCGGGATGCATGAAGACGCGGTAGAGGAACTCCGAAGGTGCCGCAGTTGTCACACCCCGACCACGTGGAACAACAAAACGTGGCGGAAACGTCGGGGAGTGTTGTAACAGAATTATTGTTTCATAACACATGGAACTTTAAATATTGTTTTATTGATTAAATGAACTCATTGTTCTAATACAATCAAATATGAACAACTATGATCTTCCAAGTTTTAAAGTTGCTAAGGCACGAGTCCATCCTAAATGTAGCATGTATCAACAATCATCTCAAGACAGCACCTGAAACATGTGTAAAAATAGGTACGTCAGCATAAAAATGCCTGTGAGATACATAGGTTTTGTGAAAATAGAATTCATGACTTATGTTTAAGAAAATGTTTAGTCATGAACCTTGTAATTTGCTTTGTTTTGTAAATCATTTGGAAAACGATAAGATCAGATGATATGTATAGATAAGGGAATAATGTATGGTTAAATGAATAACCATAAAAAATGAGTTTGTATAAGATAAGTTGTTGTAAAACAATGTCTTTTGAAAAGTATGTTATTTGTATAAGATGTTATATGACTTAAATTGAAATGATTCAAATAACGCTACGATATGTAATACCATACAAACACTTATATATAGGAAGTACCAGCGGCGTATCCACCATGCTTGTATCATATTACACACGCCTCGTTACTTAAGTCACTTACGCAAACCAAACCACCAATATAGAATGTTCTTGTTTAAACCAATAGTCCAATGTTATTGTATAACTCAAGTTAAATGTAAACCATGTAATGTATAAACAAAAGTTATGTATGGTAAGTAATGTAAGGTTAAACGAATAACCTTATAGTAGCATATTAAAAGTATACTTTGGATTTGTAAATAACATATTAAAAATATGTTTTGGTTTGTTGATAAAATGTATATGTTGGTTCTGTACAATTACCACACATGAGAGTATATCAAACTGTACTTTTGGGAGTATATCAAAATATACTTTAAAGGTGCGATTTAAGAATTCATTCAGACCTAGTGCATCAAACTACACCTTTGAGACAATAAGGATACCACAAAGGAAATCCCTATTTGGATGGAGAAACAAATTGGTTTCAGACATTCCATGACAACAGGAATGGGGTGTCTAGTCCTATAGCGCTATATCATACTACCAACCGGTCTGGTGAACAAAAATAAGTACTATTCCAACATAGATAGTCATTTAGTTTGTCAAAAGGTAAGTACTAACATGTATAATCAATTATACTTTGAAATCATGAAAATAACAGATAGGTACACATGCTTCACCCCAAAACAGTTGAAAACAGTAAAAGAGGGGACTATGTACTCACCTGAGATTGCTTTGAAGTTCTTGTACAACAAACAAACAACGCTAGAGATCACGGATATCAACGGCACCTAATACAGGTAACTATGTTAATATACCGGACCTAAATCGGAGGCTCGGATAGTATGCGGGTTCGTAAACCAAACGAGTATGGAGACTCGTGTAAGATGGTTTAACAAAGCCTACATACTAAAATGAAACCTAACCTAAGTGCTTACGACCCATTACGACCCGTTTAGGTAGCTTATGCTACCTTAACGCGTCGTTCGCGTAGAACGCGTTTGGAACGCCTAACATCGTGGCCATAAGGTATAACCTCGGAAGGTTATAGCTATGGTCACCTAATGTGTTTGGTCGGATCCTAATGATCGACCAAATGGGTCGGGTTCGAAAGTATAAGCGATTGTTTAGATCGCTTACCTTACGACCCTAAATAAACACTAAACTAAGAGTGACGAGCTAAGCATGTTAGAACACGCTTAACTAAGTTTAGAAAACAGGTTTGGTATCAAAACAAACGGTTTTGATACTCACGAGTAGTTTGGTTACAAAATACACAAGAAAGGCGCATTTTGGCCGAAACTACGACTCGTCACTGAGCCTAGATAACGTGGTGATCAGTAGGTGTAGTCACTAGGGACTATAACCATCGTGATCACGCTCACGTTATGAAGTTCCAACGAACTTCGTGTTGACTATAGGCTGGTCAACGCAGAAAGTCAAAAAAACTTTGACTTTCGGACTAGAAAGCGATTAAAAGAACGAAAGAACACTTACGAAGGGTCCCCGAATGCTAATCTAGATCAAAATGGCTCAGGTATGAAACAAAGGTTCCAACTTAGAGCTTTAGATCAGATTTTGTGAAATTTTAACCAAAAGGGGGGGGGGGTATTTATAGGAAAAGTAAAGCCGTTAGGATCGTTTCTTGAATATCATGCCATGATCTTAAGTGTACACTTGTCAAGATGTTGTGGTGGCTCAAAATGACCTTATCTCTACATATTGTGAAAGGGCATTGCCCTTTGGAGTGTTTGAAAGGCCAAGTTTTGCAGAAAAAACAAAGTTTCTTCAACTGTAGGGGCCATGCGGCCCGCATCAGGATCAGACAAAACTCAGGCGGGCCGCCTGGCTATGTCTGATCTGCACCAACTTTCAGAATTGGCAGTTTTGGTCCCTGTTGCATGTTTAAGCCATTTCTGACACTTCTAAGGCCCGTAAAGCCAACTTTAAGGCCCTAAAATGATGCCTAAACATTGTGGACATGAAACATGCTCAAAAGTATGTCGGATGTTGGTTCGTTTGGCCGTACGATTGCGATGTTCGGTTAATTACGACGGAATGCGCATAAGTGCGAAAAACGATCCAAATGACGCGACGAATGGATTTTTCTTATGAAAAAACAATAAAATAAATTATTTTAGTGGTTACATAAATTTTTGGATGTCTGGATGTATTCAGAACGTAAGTTATGCGCGAAAGTGCAAACTTGTGCACTTTTTGACGCTTTTAGTCCCTGAATGACCCAAAAGTTTATTTTAGCACACCGAACACCTCAAAGCCTATTTCTAAGCTTTGTAAAGGATATTTAAGGTGTGTTTAACTTATGGTCATGTTCCGGAATGTCTGTTTTAGAACGAATGTCATACTTTCACAGTTTGTCAAGTTTAGTCCCTGTAAGCGAATAAACTTGTTTTTGTCATACCAAAGCCTTCAAAACTTATCTCTAAGTTAGGTATAGGTTATTTAAGGTATGTTAAGCCTATGTCACTATTCCGGAGTGTTCGTTGGATTAAACTGGTTATTTTTACGCATCAGAGCGCGTATAACCCTCCAGAAAGCGATTTAAAGCTTCAAATCGAACAAGAGTTGATGTGTGCAAATGGTACACATATTTTTTACAAATCCCAAGTATGAAGTACAATATTTCATTGGTTTGGCATTTTTTTGATGGTTGAAGTGACACAGGTGTCACAGTCTCCCCTACTTTAGGAAATTTCGTCCCGAAATTTAATTCTAGAGGAAACTTGTGAGGACAGCTGTGACGGTTTCGCCTTCTAATAGATCCATTGAACCCATAAGTAAAACTCTGGGCCATGTTAGGACTCTTAGCGAATTTGTTAACCCTCAAAGTGAATTCCTTGACTACGGACAGAAGAACGCTTCTTATGAAGGCTTTTCATAGGAAACTTGGTGTGTGATTGAGATTAGAATTGGGGGAGTGTGAGAATAAATGACATTGGTCGAGGTCCAAGACTTCTCCCGTATCACTATTCTTGTCACTAGGTCTTAACACATGACGAAGCTTCCTGTGGCTCCTGTGCACTGAATTCCTGTTGATGCAGAGGATGTCTGTTGACTACGTCTACATGAAGTTCTAAGTCAAGATTGGTCAACAGGGGTTTAAACTGTCAAATTTAGAAAGTTATGATTTAGGTCCGCTTTTAAGGTCATTAGAATAGAGGTCTGCTTTTATGTACATTAAGTCTGGTTCGCTTCTAAGTCCTTGGTGGGTTCGCTTATAAGGTTCGCTTATATGACTGGTCATATCAACGAACCACATTGCCTATATATAGGATTGTCTTATCAGCGGATCTGGTAGTGATAGATGTGTGCTCAGGAGCCGAAACTCTATCAAAATTACATTTGAAAGCAATAAAAGTTGTGGAATTGAAAGGACAAGCTGTTGTAACATCATATGTAGTGATTCCGCCTTTATATGTGATGATGAGCTACCTTTACTGACGTTTTATGGTCAAACAACGGTCAAACAAGTGGTATCAGAGCTCAGGACGAGGAGTTCATACTACTACAGCTTATATCTGCAGAAATCTCTCTTTTCTACTCACTTTCTCTCATACTTTTTCGGTTTTTAGTGGTTCCTACGGTTGAAATTGTCTAAAAATTGAGTATAACATGTAAATCATACTAATAACAAACCCTAGAAAGTTTCAGGCTAAAATTCGGACTAAAAATGGTCAAAATTGGTTAAAAACTGTGGTCCGCTTTTACGGACATCGCGAGATTTTGGTCCGCTTCTGGTCCGCTGTTACGTACATTACTTGGTCCGCTCGAACGAACCTCATCTGGTCCGTTTTTACGGACAATATCTGGTTCGTTTTTACGGACAATATCTGGTCCGCTTTTACGGATAATATCTGGTCCGCTTTTACGGACAATATCTGGTCCACTTTTATGGACATTATCTGGTCCGCTTTTACGACTTCAATCTGGTCTGCTTTTGTGTCTAGATTTTCAAAAATTTGAAATTCTTTTCTAAGTGTTGGTTATTTTTGCAGGAATAGTCAAGATGGATGATATCTTCTTGAATCCTTTCAGTGACATGTATGCTTTCACAGGGAGTTCTGGAAACAATGACACCTCTTCAAGCAATGCAAACAAGAGTCCACCGAAAGAAAGAAAGAAGGAAGCTTGGGAGTCCGAAAGCGCATTTGGAACATTTAACAAACCTCCTAAGCTGATGGCTATAGAAGATTACAGCAGGTGGGCAACAAAGTTCGAAGACTGGTTGATGGCATTCGCTTTTCCCAGCTGGAAGAGTATGAAGAATGGTTATGCCGAGGGAAAGAAGAATGGTGAAGCATTGAGATCGGCTAAAGAGATTGAGAGTTTTGTGGCCGAGCAAAAGTGTGTGGCATTATTGTTTCAATCGGTGTGGGAAGACATCATTTCGCTGATAGATTATTCCAATGCTAAAGATTTGTGGGATAAACTCGGAAAGAAGTGTCTTGGAAGCAAAGAGATTGTAAAGAACAAACGAAAGCTTCTTAGAAAAGAATTTGATCTTTTTGGTTGTCTAAAGAATGAGTCGGTGTGTAAAATGATAGAGAGGTTCGGTCATCTGAAACTAGAGTTAGTAAGACATGAAATCAAGTTTTCTGATGAAGAACTAGTTGACAAACTGTTCGATGCATTACTAGATGAGGTTGATTGGAGATATTATGCTCTTATGTTGAAGAACACTATTGCTCCTGAAAACTTAACTCCAGATTTGGTGATTGAAAGACTTGAAAGTCACGAGCTGGAACTGAAGAAAACTTACAAAGTCAATCACTCGTCTTCTCAGCAGAATTTGGATCTCTATTATCCAAAGAGCATGATGCCAAAAGCAACTTCTCCAAAGACTGCATTTTCAGCTGAGAATGTATCTTCAGCAAGTAAAGAAAGTCAAAGTAGTCCAAGTAGCGGAAGCCACAGTGGTTATCATAGTGGATCTACGTCTTCTGCAAATCGTTCTGATGCGAAGTTTTCTTGCAATATCGCGATAGATTTGAAGAACGCACAAAATTTTGATGAGGAGTCGGCTAAGCAACAGATGGTCT
The DNA here is from genome assembly GCF_002127325.2 of Helianthus annuus. Lineage (NCBI taxonomy): Eukaryota > Viridiplantae > Streptophyta > Magnoliopsida > Asterales > Asteraceae > Helianthus > Helianthus annuus. The sequence continues at coordinate 95,579,521 of NC_035439.2, read as the reverse complement.
TTTTGGCATCTGTGCTAGAGTCTTATGAAGGATTGGTAGCTGGTAAGATCGGGAACACAAATCTGACGAAAGAAGATTACGATCAGATAGACCCCGAAGAAATGGAGCTTATTGACATTCGTTGGGCAATGGCAAGTGCTGTTCGACGTGCTCAGGGTTTCATGGAAATTACCGGGAGAAAGTCGATTGGTGGTCCGTCTACAAAGTTGGGGTTCGACAAATCGAAGGTGACGTGCTTTAAGTGTAAGCAGAAGGGTCACTTCAAGCGTGAATGTAGAAACGCGTACGCTGATGAGTCAGAGAATCCGTTTAGAGACGATTACTACAAAAAGGCAATCTACCATCAAAATAAATCTGAGCCGCCCAGATTGAAGCAGTCTGAAGATAACAGAGACAAATCAAGGGCTCTGGCTGTGATTTACGACGATGAGGGGTACGACTGGAGTAAAGAAGTTCTACCAGAGGAAGATGCGGTGGGTTACGCATTCATGGCAAGTAATGATGAACCCATTCCGTGGAAAGATGATCGTACTGAGGAACAGAAGTATAAATACCGGAAGATGATTGCTGAAAACAAGATTATCAGACTTTCTGGTATCTTTCTGGAAGCTAGAAGAGCAAATAGATGGGATCCAGATAGAGAGTGCTACCTTGATAGGTATGGCAACATCGCGATTGATGACAAAACGCTAGATATCGAAGCCATCATCAAGGAGTACAAAGAAGAAGATGAATACTGGCAGCGCAAGTGGTGGGGAACGCCAACTGAGAAGATGATTGAAGAAGAGAAAGAGAAAGAGAGAAAGGAGAAAGAGGAGAAAGAGATGAAAGAAAAAGAAGAGATTGAGAAAGCAAAGCAGATTGATACTGGCTTGATTGATACTACGCAGGAGTTGACGGCAGAGAACCTAGGAAAAATGGCTGACAAAGTGCTAGCTGCGAAAGCACTCGAGGTAGACCCTAATTCTGTTACTGAGTCAAAGGGGCTGGTCAGTCAAGTTGTGTCAATAAATGCGTCAGGTAACAAGATTGATGGAAATGCTGACTGCAAAAATTGCACCAAACAATGCAATTTTTGTAGCACTGTCACGTACCTTAATAATGAGAAAATCAAGAATCTGACAACGAAAGTTAAAAGTGTTGAGGATCAGATTCTTGGCCGTGACAAAACTGTAAAAGCTTCAACCGAACGGATCAAAGAATTAACAACTCAAATTGAAAATGATAAAATTGATCGTGAGAAAATAAAATGTGAAAATGAAAAGTTAATTCTTGAGAACCGTCAAATTTCTGAAAAGTTTGAAAAATTGAAAAGCATTGTCAAAGATAGTGATGATCGAAATGGCAAAACATTTAAAGAAAACGAACATCTGAGAGCTGTGCTGAGAATAAAAGAAGAATTAATTAACAATCAACTGGATGAAATTGCTAAATTGAAACTTAAAGTTCAAGAAGCGGAAATTGAAAATGAAAGAATTCAGTTGAAGTTAAACAGCTATAGCTCAGCAAGCTTTGTTTTGCAGCATATTGTTCCCAAACCTATTGTAACACCCCAAAAACTCGAGTTCGTTAGTTACTAGTATGTTACCACGTTTAAAAGAAAGAGATGGGATAACTAGGTTATTAAACCTAGTTAAAAACTTGGTTAAAACAAATGGGTTATGAAATTGAGTTAAATAATGAGTAAGTAACAAACATGAGGGGTGGTTTTTGAATAAAGGGAAAGACTAAATATAAAACAAAAATAAAAACCCCCAAACACACACACCTGGACGTGTGTGTGTTCGATCAGAGAAGAGAAAGAAAGGGGGTTTCCCCTCATGAACCCTAATCAACGAAATTGGATGCGAATTGGGCTGAATTCGAACTTGCATGAGTCGAAATAGTGATAATCTAAGCAAGCTCTAGCCAAGGTAAGTCTTAATTTTCAGTTTTGATGAACAACCAAGAAGTGGGTTTTGTTGAATTCGTGGGTTTGATCTAAATCAGGATGAAATCTTGCTAATGCTATCATGTTTAAGCTGAATCTTGGTTAAATTTTAGTTATCTAGTGATTTAGAATGAAACCCATGTTTATGAGTATGATAATGGTTATGATGAGCATGTGTATATTGATTATTTTGATTATGTTGATGCATATGTTACGTATTAGGTTTTGATAGTAACATGATGAAGGTGAAAATGTGATCTTGTTTGAATAAAAGGATTCATGAGGTGAATGTGGGGAGAATATGCTTAAATTGCTTGTACAATGTGCTTAGATGTTAGTGCGCACGCCAAGTGTTCGATGAAATTGCTAGGTGAAGTTAGAAAGCGAAATTGTATGCAAGTTGTAAGTTTATATGTATAAAAGCGATTGTGATGAAGGTAGTAGTTTACTAACTTGAAAAATGTGCCTTAGATGGAATTCGTATATGAATTCGGGTTGAAGGTATATGATGGTCAAATTTATGCATTAGGAGCTTGTACATTGTGTTGAACGGGTGAGGTTGCTATGTGGTCTACTAATCCCTTAATTACGGTTAAAAGTGAACATGTACGAAATATATATATAGCATATAACCTCACTAACCAAGAATGATGCTAGGATTATGCTAAGTTGATTCTTATAAGACATGGTTGTCAAATGTAGCGTTATGAAGATATGAGTATGTGGGCATTAATTATGTGTTATGTGTGATAATGAATTTGGATTTCGAAGATATTGAATATCGTGGTTGACAAATTATGTCGTATGCATGTTAGTGAAAGTCGACGCTGATAAGAATAGGTAAATATGTGTTAATTTTGATTACCCGATGAATTACATGTGTTGGAAAGGACCTGAAGTTGATTAGATGTTTTAATGCTTGTTAGTCATGACTATGGAAAGTTAAGTAGGAATTATGCGAATGATACGATTGTTACATGTACAAATGAGTATACTAACAAGAGCGTGGTTTCGATGGAATGAAAGTATAGGAATCACGTCGTGACGGACTCAAGCATGAAAGGATGACGGGTCAAGAAAAGGCGAGGAATCGGATACGAGCACGGACGCATAAGGTAAGTGATTTCTATAATCACTTCTTATGTTCGATTAAGTAATATGGTGTTTTAATTAACTAAACATGATGGTTGTGGCCAAATATGTGTCGTTATCTTTCATCGTAAAGAATGGGATTAAAGTTGACCAAAATGCCCTTGATGGGTATTTTGGGCAAACGATTTTACAAAGTAGTTTAGAAACAAGTTATTTGATTAGTGTAATGTTAGGACAAGTATGGAAGTGGGGAGTATGGTTTTGTTAGCCATAGACCAATTAATGCGCAAATACCCATAACGGGTCAAAAATAAGCTTTTGAGCGAAAATGGGTTAAGAGGATGCAAGACGTCCGATAATTTAATCTTTTATGTTAGGTGCCAATGAAATTATTAAAGATCATATGAGATTGAGGTCAAATAAACAGATTATGATGTTAAATGCACGAACGGGTCAAATAGTTAGAAAATGGTAATATGTCAAATGCATGCAAGTTAAGAATTTCCTTAATCCGGAGGTAGGATTTTAAGTTAATATGATAGAATGTGAATTTACAAGCATGTAGGAAGAAATGGTAGGTTAAACGGGTAAACGGTTCAAAAGTTATGCGCGTTTTAGTGCGTACGGACGACGAAACGGAACTGCAGAAAAACTGCAATTTCTAGAGGGCGTCGCCGACGGGTATGGGGGCGTCGCCGACGGGCTCCAGAAAGTGAAGTTTTGTGCTGACGGGTTAATTACCTGCCTACGGGTTTTTGGGCTACGGGTGAATGCAAGGCCCGTCGCCGACGGCCCTAGGGGCGTCGGCGACGGCCTCCCCAAGTCCCAAAAGCTAAATTCTGGTTATTTAAGTTGATTTATGTGTCGTAGGCTTCGGTTTGTTATCCGTGGACTACGACGGACTTTCCGAACATGATTTTTACGTTCCTTAGATGTTTATGGGCTTTAAACCTAAGTCTAAGACCCATGTAAACATTGTATGATTACGTAAAGATGTAGAAAAGGTATGTTCGTATGTAGTTGTGTATGTATGTATGTGTAAAGACATGTATGAGTGTATGCACGTAAGTAAGGTTGTAGGAAAGGTATGCATGTATGCAGATGTGTATGTATGTTGTATGTAAGTACGTATGTATGCATGAGCTGATATGTTAGAATTTTAACGTTACTAATTATTCGTTTGAGGTCGGTATGCAATGCAGGAATGAGTACCTCGGATTCTTATGAAATTTAAGCCGAATCCGGAACAAGAGAAGGAGAAGGGTTATTCGAATGGATCAAGTTACATTATCGAACGTTATTCAATCCTTAATTATTTGAAATTAATGTTATATGATGTTGTCATTGACTAATGGCTAAGTTGTATGTGATGCCCACAGGTACTACACGGACTTCTTCTGCTGCTAAGGAAGTGAAGCGGATGTAGATCGAGTCAAGAGCAAGGATTGTACGGATAGATCGGTCACATAGTTGAAGTATATAATGACTAGAAATCTAAATTTTAGTACGAATGTTGTGAACCCTTTTATAGAACGTTTAACATTTTTAGAATTTGGAACCTTCGTGAAAGTCATGTCGTTAATAAGGAAAGAAATTTTAAAGCTCTTTTTCCGTTGCGTTATTTTTAAGGTTAAACGTGTTAGGGCGTAACAAGTTGGTATCAGAGCCCTGGTTTGAGAGAATCAAGTACAAGAAAGTAAGTACTTGAACTCAAACTTGTGTGTTCTTATGATAAGGAACCCGTACAATCCAAGACTCGATCAAGGCCTAAAGGCAAAAGCAAATGTAAGTATGTATTAATTAGCTTATGTAATTGAAGGAAATTAATAGTATGTTATGTGAAGGGTAAGCGCAATTGTTTGGAAGGGATGATCCGTGGATGCGGTCTAGGACCGACATCAAGGCAAGTAATAAGGCGAATTGACCCCAGGTACGTAAACCTAACGTGTGGGCATATGAAATGGTATAATTAAGCAAGTGAAAGAAAATTTTTAGCAAAATATAATAACGAAATAATAAATGAGTTGAAAAGGTTACACGAGCCGAAACTAAACTCTTCGACATAAGGTAGCAATTATACGAAGGCACGAAACTAGTACGTGGAATGTGTACCTGGCCAGTACACAAGAAACGTATGACGTTCGTGAGACCGTGATAATTATTACAGGTATGTCCGATAGAGTTTGGTAGCAGCTAGGTGTGTGGGTGAAATGGGTAGTAAGACTCTCGGGGGATTGAGAGTACCTTGTAGGAACGAAAGATGTGAATGCAATGCTTGAATCCGCGAGACGGATTCAAGGAATGAAAGATGTGAAAGCAATGCTTGAATCCGCGAGACGGATTCAAGGAACGAAATATGCGAATGCAATGCTTGAATCCGCTAGACGGATTCAAGGAATGAAGGATAAGAGTGATGCAAATCCCTGGCGGATTTGGTTATGATAGCGAATGCTATGATAAGCTATGCAAGTCGACCGGTTCAAGTTGAACAAGTCGAGTAAGGATAAGGTACCATCCGTTTAGAACGGGTGGTCGTGAATGCAATAACGAATGTATGAGTTTGACCCGTTATACGGATAGAACGAAAGATTTATGTTGAAAGCAATTAACCCGATGTGACCGGGTCGTAAGTGGTATGCTTGAATCTCATTATGAGAGTATATGCCATTACCCATTTAATTGGGTAATCGAATACGTAAAAGAAATAAAAGTATATAAGCGAATGGAACTAAAACGATGGAATTGTAAGTGAAATAAGTATTATGGCTAACTTTTAAAACTGGAAGGGCAAGTGTTTGCAAGAAAACACTGAAACAGTGAAGCGACGAGGTCGCAAGCATGTCTGAATTAAAAAGGGGTACCAACATGTACTCCGATACGCATGTTTATATATATATAATAAGAAATAAGTGGCGGTTTGACCTTGAAAAGTCAAACTGCAGAAGCTAAGAAATAATTTAATTTCAAACCGTTGGGCTGCTAGAGAAGAAAGGAAATGTGTAGAGTAGTACACCAAATAAGTTATTGAATTACGAAATAATGGTTATGTATCTACCTGTCAAGAATGTGTCAAATAATAAGAATGATATATTAAGAAATGGCCATGTATTGACCCGTTATGAATAGGTCTAACACACTAATGTCTTACGAAGGAATTGAGAAAGTATTAATGTATAAATAAGGCGATGTGATAAACATTATGTCTGAATGAATCGAATGGAATGTGTAAACCTCTAATTTTATAATGAGATTGGCAGGAATCACGATGCGATGAAACTACCTAGAACGGTGAAAGAATGCTCATGAATGAAAGCTTATGACACCCGATGGACAAGATCAACCCTATTAAGTTATGGATTCATGAAGGAGCAAGTCAACTCGGGTTGTTACACGTTGGTTTGTTCCAAATTAGCGAGGTTAGTAAATGGTTTAACTTGTGGATGTTAAATAGAAAGTTACAAATAGAATAATATTTTTATGCGAATTGGTGGTAGTGAACCTGAATGCTCGTAACTGTGGAAATTCTGATAGAATTTATGAGAAGGGAAGTATCGTTAAGAAATGCTAACTCTGATGCTCGGCTTGTTGGCCATGTTCATTTGAACAAAATGAAAGATGGCCTATAATGAATGAGCAGTATAAAGTAAATCGATTTATTTTGATTAGCAAATATATGAATATGATATGCTTAAATAGGGAGTTAGAAACAAGCCGCATACTTAGGTTTGTACAATTAATAATTATATACAATTGGAATAAATTCGATGAAAGAAACGTAGTAATGCTATGTGTTAAGAGCTAGTATTATAAAGTAAAAGACACTAATAAGAGCTATGGAGAAAAGTCTGACATAAGTATAATTATGAAAGTAATTTACTTAATATGAGGGCATATGAACGATGTGTACAATTACGTTCATGCATGAGTAAAACCTTTGCCAAGGTCCCGAATGCGTTCAGGTTGTAGTAAGTATAGTGAATGAACAACCTGAAAGGGGTAAGAGTATAATTGGTCTAGTTTGAATGAGAAAGGTTTCGGGGACGAAACCTCATTTAAGGGGGGTAGACTTGTAACACCCCAAAAACTCGAGTTCGTTAGTTACTAGTATGTTACCACGTTTAAAAGAAAGAGATGGGATAACTAGGTTATTAAACCTAGTTAAAAACTTGGTTAAAACAAATGGGTTATGAAATTGAGTTAAATAATGAGTAAGTAACAAACATGAGGGGTGGTTTTTGAATAAAGGGAAAGACTAAATATAAAACAAAAATAAAAACCCCCAAACACACACACCTGGACGTGTGTGTGTTCGATCAGAGAAGAGAAAGAAAGGGGGTTTCCCCTCATGAACCCTAATCAACGAAATTGGATGCGAATTGGGCTGAATTCGAACTTGCATGAGTCGAAATAGTGATAATCTAAGCAAGCTCTAGCCAAGGTAAGTCTTAATTTTCAGTTTTGATGAACAACCAAGAAGTGGGTTTTGTTGAATTCGTGGGTTTGATCTAAATCAGGATGAAATCTTGCTAATGCTATCATGTTTAAGCTGAATCTTGGTTAAATTTTAGTTATCTAGTGATTTAGAATGAAACCCATGTTTATGAGTATGATAATGGTTATGATGAGCATGTGTATATTGATTATTTTGATTATGTTGATGCATATGTTACGTATTAGGTTTTGATAGTAACATGATGAAGGTGAAAATGTGATCTTGTTTGAATAAAAGGATTCATGAGGTGAATGTGGGGAGAATATGCTTAAATTGCTTGTATAATGTGCTTAGATGTTAGTGCGCACGCCAAGTGTTCGATGAAATTGCTAGGTGAAGTTAGAAAGCGAAATTGTATGCAAGTTGTAAGTTTATATGTATAAAAGCGATTGTGATGAAGGTAGTAGTTTACTAACTTGAAAAATGTGCCTTAGATGGAATTCGTATATGAATTCGGGTTGAAGGTATATGATGGTCAAATTTATGCATTAGGAGCTTGTACATTGTGTTGAACGGGTGAGGTTGCTATGTGGTCTACTAATCCCTTAATTACGGTTAAAAGTGAACATGTACGAAATATATATATAGCATATAACCTCACTAACCAAGAATGATGCTAGGATTATGCTAAGTTGATTCTTATAAGACATGGTTGTCAAATGTAGCGTTATGAAGATATGAGTATGTGGGCATTAATTATGTGTTATGTGTGATAATGAATTTGGATTTCGAAGATATTGAATATCGTGGTTGACAAATTATGTCGTATGCATGTTAGTGAAAGTCGACGCTGATAAGAATAGGTAAATATGTGTTAATTTTGATTACCCGATGAATTACATGTGTTGGAAAGGACCTGAAGTTGATTAGATGTTTTAATGCTTGTTAGTCATGACTATGGAAAGTTAAGTAGGAATTATGCGAATGATACGATTGTTACATGTACAAATGAGTATACTAACAAGAGCGTGGTTTCGATGGAATGAAAGTATAGGAATCACGTCGTGACGGACTCAAGCATGAAAGGATGACGGGTCAAGAAAAGGCGAGGAATCGGATACGAGCACGGACGCATAAGGTAAGTGATTTCTATAATCACTTCTTATGTTCGATTAAGTAATATGGTGTTTTAATTAACTAAACATGATGGTTGTGGCCAAATATGTGTCGTAATCTTTCATCGTAAAGAATGGGATTAAAGTTGACCAAAATGCCCTTGATGGGTATTTTGGGCAAACGATTTTACAAAGTAGTTTAGAAACAAGTTATTTGATTAGTGTAATGTTAGGACAAGTATGGAAGTGGGGAGTATGGTTTTGTTAGCCATAGACCAATTAATGCGCAAATACCCATAACGGGTCAAAAATAAGCTTTTGAGCGAAAATGGGTTAAGAGGATGCAAGACGTCCGATAATTTAATCTTTTATGTTAGGTGCCAATGAAATTATTAAAGATCATATGAGATTGAGGTCAAATAAACAGATTATGATGTTAAATGCACGAACGGGTCAAATAGTTAGAAAATGGTAATATGTCAAATGCATGCAAGTTAAGAATTTCCTTAATCCGGAGGTAGGATTTTAAGTTAATATGATAGAATGTGAATTTACAAGCATGTAGGAAGAAACGGTAGGTTAAACGGGTAAACGGTTCAAAAGTTATGCGCGTTTTAGTGCGTACGGACGACGAAACGGAACTGCAGAAAAACTGCAATTTCTAGAGGGCGTCGCCGACGGGTATGGGGGCGTCGCCGACGGGCTCCAGAAAGTGAAGTTTTGTGCTGACGGGTTAATTACCTGCCTACGGGTTTTTGGGCTACGGGTGAATGCAAGGCCCGTCGCCGACGGCCCTAGGGGCGTCGGCGACGGCCTCCCCAAGTCCCAAAAGCTAAATTCTGGTTATTTAAGTTGATTTATGTGTCGTAGGCTTCGGTTTGTTATCCGTGGACTACGACGGACTTTCCGAACATGATTTTTACGTTCCTTAGATGTTTATGGGCTTTAAACCTAAGTCTAAGACCCATGTAAACATTGTATGATTACGTAAAGATGTAGAAAAGGTATGTTCGTATGTAGTTGTGTATGTATGTATGTGTAAAGACATGTATGAGTGTATGCACGTAAGTAAGGTTGTAGGAAAGGTATGCATGTATGCAGATGTGTATGTATGTTGTATGTAAGTACGTATGTATGCATGAGCTGATATGTTAGAATTTTAACGTTACTAATTATTCGTTTGAGGTCGGTATGCAATGCAGGAATGAGTACCTCGGATTCTTATGAAATTTAAGCCGAATCCGGAACAAGAGAAGGAGAAGGGTTATTCGAATGGATCAAGTTACATTATCGAACGTTATTCAATCCTTAATTATTTGAAATTAATGTTATATGATGTTGTCATTGACTAATGGCTAAGTTGTATGTGATGCCCACAGGTACTACACGGACTTCTTCTGCTGCTAAGGAAGTGAAGCGGACATAGATCGAGTCAAGAGCAAGGATTGTACGGATAGATCGGTCACATAGTTGAAGTATATAATGACTAGAAATCTAAATTTTAGTACGAATGTTGTGAACCCTTTTATAGAACGTTTAACATTTTTAGAATTTGGAACCTTCGTGAAAGTCATGTCGTTAATAAGGAAAGAAATTTTAAAGCTCTTTTTCCGTTGCGTTATTTTTAAGGTTAAACGTGTTAGGGCGTAACACCTATAGGGAAAAACAAAGCTGGCAAGGATGTGTTTTCTGATGGAACGGGTGTAGGGTTTCACAAAGTTCCACCGCCAATCTTAGATAACTACATGAAAAAGCAGTCTAGTTTGGTGGAAATTGAGGAAGAAAGTGATGTTAAACTTCCTGAGAACATTGATGTCACGTTCACGTCTTCCAATGACGAGGGTGTCCAAAATGATGTGGTGAAAAGTGTGGTAGACAAAGTGCTTAAACCGGATTGTGACACTTCTGAGGAGGATGGGTGTTTCTTGGATAAATACATTCCGAAACAAAAGTCCAAGAACAACTTAGTTGAAGAATCAAACCTTGTCATGTACAAGATGATGGGTTCGGATAAGTTGTTTTCGGATTCAGAGTTTCCGATTGAGAATGTTAACATGAATAAATTGACAAATGTTTTTAAACTTGTTGACGTCGAGTTGTCAGCAGTGAACAATTTGAGTCGAAAGAAAGACAGGGTTTACAAGAAGAAAACTGGTTATCCACCGCGTTTTTACAATAACAACAGAAACAACTGGTCGGGTGGTTATCAGGGGGGTAAACCGTATCAGAAAAAGAATGTTTCAAACAAGAGGTTTGTCGAAAAGAAAAAGTTTGTGAACAGTTCAAGTTCACTTGCTGATGAAGAAAAAGAATTTTTTTCTAAATCAAACAAAGAATTTTTTGAGAAGAAAGCTTCGCAGGCTCAGTCTGAAGGCTCGAGTCGAGTAGCTGATACTCGTACTTGTTTTAGGTGTGATAAGGTTGGTCACATTGCACGAAAGTGTACATATGTGAAGCCTAAGACTGAAGCTGTGAAAGCTCAACAAAAGAAGGTTGATGTGAAGGGTAAAGCACCGATGTGTGTTGAGAAGAAAGTTGTTGAGAAGAAAAATGTTAAAATTGACAACTTAAAAGTGAAAAATGAACTCGTAAAAAAGTCGGTAACTCAAAATGATAAGTTTTACAAAAGGGTTGCCGTAACTCAACAGGTGTGGAAACCTAAAATTGAATCAAAAGTTGAGAAGAAAGTTTCAAATTCTGATGAGAAAAAGGCTGAAGAGCCAATTACTGTTGATTATGATGCAAATTTTCCGCCTCTTAAGGCTGAAAATTTCAAAATTCAAATTGCGAGAGTCAAGGTTGCACCTAAGGCTGATGAGGCCTGGGTGGACTCAATGTTTGACTAAACAGTTTGAATTGCCGGAGCTTCCGGGTTCGCGAAGCATGAATCGGCATCTTTCTTGAAGTTGTTTAAATGATGATTTGTTATGTGCAGGATCTTCCAAAACTTGTATCCAGGTGGATCATGGATAGTGGAGCATCGAGACATATGACAGGGAAGACCGCGCTGTTGTATGATGTGAATAACATTAACGGTGGTTATGTGGGTTTTGCGGGTAATCAGGGAGGAAGGATCATAGGTGAAGGAACATTGTCAAATGGCACTATAACGTTTGAGAGAGTTAACTACATCGCTGAGCTGGAGAACAACCTGCTGAGTATCTGCCAGATCTGTGACAGGATGTATACTACTCATTTCACCGACAAAGAATGTTTGATCTTGAAACCGGGTTTTGTGATACCTGAAGAGTGGATCATCATGAGGGCACCAAGAGTCAACGATCTGTACGTGTTGGACATGAGCATCGCTACTACAACCACGGGTCAGGCTCATTGTTTTGTGTCCAGAGCAACGGAGAAAGAATCAAGGTTATGGCACCGAAAGATGGGGCATATTCACCTAAGGAAGATGAATCACTTAGTGCATAACGACTTGGTCACAGGAGTGCATGTTAAAGGTTTTCATCTGGAAGGGGAGTGCATAAGTTGTGTCAAAGGCAAACAGAAGAAAAAGTCACACCCTATAAAGCAAGTCAATTCAGTTTCAAGACCTTTGGAAAGACTTCACATGGATTTGTTTGGTCCAGTGAATGTCAAGAGTATAACAGGAGATTCCTATTGCTTGGTCGTGACTGTTGATTATTCCAGATTTTCTTGGGTTATGTTTTTGAAATCCAAAGACGAAACGTTTGACAGCCTGGTAGCGTTGTTTAAAAGAATTGAGAATCTGTACCAGAGGCCGATATGCAGAATTCGCAGTGATAATGGTACTGAGTTAAAAAACAGTAAGATGGAAGAATTTTGTGATGAAAGAGGTATACTGCATGAGTTTAGTGCTCCGTACACTCCGTAGCAGAATGGAGTTGCAGAACGCAAAAACCGGACGCTAATCGAAACAGCCAGAACGATGCTTGCAGACTCTAAGTTACCAATTAATTTCTGGGCTGAAGCTGTTTCTGCTGCATGCTATACTCTCAACAGAGTTCTTACTGTAAAAAAGTTTAACAAGACGTGTTTTGAGCTACTCAATAAACGCAAACCGAATTTGAAGTATCTAGAACCGTTTGGGTCACCCTGTACGGTGATAGAGCCTAAAGGAAAGTTTGGTCCGAAGAGCGTTGAGGGAATCTTTGTGGGTTATTCAAGTCCATTGCGACGTGTCTTCATTCCAAGCGAGAAGCAGATTATTGAGGCAGCAAATGTTGAATGTCAGGGATACACTATGCCGCCACAGAATCCTGGTGATTCATGGCGTTATCATTATGACAAACTTTGGGATTCGTTTGACATGAGAGAAGAATCAGAGGAAGAAGAAGATTTCTTTGATGAGCTGGATATTTTGCGAGAGTATGAGTCGCAGCTCAGGTTTCCAGCGGAGTATTCTAGAAGACCTCGGGAAACTTCAAATGACGATGAAGCAGGTCCTAGTAATGCTGGTGAACATGATGATGAAGTTGCTCCTGGTAATCAGTCAGAGTTGAATGATGATCAAGAAGCTGATAACATGCCAGTTTTTGACCATGGTGATTCAGACCTTGAGGGGGAGCAGATCCAGTTGTCAAGTCAAACAAACCAAGTTGGTGAACAAGATGCAGAGCAGAATGTTACTAATCTGGAGGGAAATGTAGAAGTTCCAAGCGAAGTGATGCCACGAACTCTTTCTTATCATCCAGAGGAGTTGATCATAGGAGAATTGCAATCGGGCGTTCGCACGAGACGTCAAATTGACCAGGGCTTAACATGTTTTTATTCTACAGTAGCACCTTTACAAACTGAATTTTCATTAAGTTGTTTTATCTCGCAGGTCGAACCGAGAACTTACAAAGAGGCGCTTACTGAAGACTCTTGGGTCATAGCGATGCAAGAAGAATTAAGTCAGTTTGAAAAGTTGGGGGTGTGGAAGTTAGTTGATTTGCCGGATGGTCAAAGGAAAATCAATACAAAATGGGTTTTCAAATGTAAGAGGGACGACAGAGGAGTGGTTGTAAGGAACAAAGCTCGACTCGTTGTTCAGGGCTTTAGTCAACAGGAGGGGATTGATTTTACCGAAGTCTATGCTCCTGTCGCACGACTAGAGGCTATCAGAATTTTCCTAGCATTTGCATCTTGGAAGAATTTCAAAGTATATCAGTTTGATGTTAAATCAGCATTTCTTTATGGGAAGGTCAAAGAGGAGGTTTATGTTGGTCAGCCGCCGGGCTTTACTGACCCAATCCACAAGAACAAAGTTTATCTGCTGGACAAAGCGTTGTATGGTCTACATCAGGCGCCGAGAGCCTGGTACGAGACTTTGTCTCAACACCTACTCGCTAACCAGTTCATACGTGGAAAAGTGGATGCCACTCTCTTCACTAAAGTCGTTGATGGTCATCTTCTGATAGTACAAATTTATGTGGACGATATAATTTTTGGGTCAACGAATGAGAAATTGTGCAAAGATTTCGAACAGGTGATGAAGCAAAAATTTGAAATGTCATCAATGGGGGAGATGAAATTCTTTCTGGGTCTACAAGTTGAACAACTTCCTGAGGGAATTTTCATTCATCAAACGAAGTACGTACATGATATTCTAGAGAAATTTGGAATGTCAAGTTCTACTCCAGCTGCTACCCCACTTGCGACTAATCATGGGATTCACCCAGATCTCACCGAAGACAGGGCTGATGAAACGTTTTACCGTTCCATGATAGGTTCTTTGATGTATCTGACTGCTTCACGACCTGACATCATGTACCCAACGTGCCTCGCAGCAAGATTTCAGTCTAACCCGAGAGCATCGCACATGATTATTGTCAAGAGGATATTACGTTACCTGAAAGGTACTCCGTCATTGGGGTTATGGTATCCTAGGAAAGGCGATTTTATGCTCGAAGGGTATTCCGATTCGGATTTCGGATGCTGCAAAGTCAACGTGAAATCAACAACTGCAGGATGCCAGTTCTTTGGTCCTAGATTGGTTACCTGGCAGTGTAAGAAACAAACATCTGTGGCGCTATCTACATGTGAAGCGGAGTACGTTTCTGCTAGTAGTTGCTGTTCTCAGATCCTGTGGATACAGCAACAAATGCGCGACTACGGTTTGCAGTTTCTTAACACACCTCTGTTTGTTGATAATGAGGCCGCAATTAATATAACTAAAAATCCAGTACATCACGCTAAAACTAAACATATCGAAATTCGTCATCACTTTATTCGCGATTGCTTCGAGAAAAAGTTGATACGAATTGAGAAAATCCACACTGACGAACAAAAAGCTGATTTACATACCAAAGCTTTTGATAAAAATTGGTTTCAATATTTGTTAAAACTTAATGGTATGAAATTGCTTTCGGTGTCGGATGGAATTGTGAGCGTTGATGAGAGTACTGTTGCGGATGAAGATGAGAAACAATCTGCGATGGTTTGTCGGTTTTTTACGTGTTTTGGTATTTAGGGGGAGATAGTTAGTTGTACATAGTTTATTTTCAGAAAAATACAAAAACAGTAAAAAATGCAAAAATACAAAAATATGATAAAATTGAAAAAGAGCTTGTGTATATAGGGAAAATGATTGTACATCAGTTAGACAATTACAGTATGCTAAAGATTTGGAAAGATAAAATGAGTTAAACAGTCTCACTAACGATGTGTCGATAGGTTTTCGCACATTTAGTAAAGTTATTTGGGATACAAACCTAAAATTCAAACTGGTGAAATTCGTGGGGAACACTACTTGGATATATAGGTAACCCCTGAAATCTCGTTTGAAAGGTCTCGTATTCTGATATACTAGGCGTTTATACTCTATGATGTCTGGGGTATTATTCCGGGACTTCTGCTGAACGGAAGTTCTGACCTAGTCCTTGGATAATACTTTACCTGAAATGCTTGAAATATAGCATAAAGCCCTCAGCTGATTAGACAATAAAATTGATAATCATCTGTTGTAGCTAAAAAGATCCTCTAAAGGGGACATACTGCAAAGTCGAAACTGATATCTCTCTGCTGAACGAAAGTTCTGATCTGAGATCCCTCAGTTCTCGCATTTAACCCCTAATTTATGTACAGATATCATGGTAGTATTCTTGCCTGTAAGACTGAATATTGGGATTCTGGATACGGGAGTATATTCAAGATGTGGGACACATGAATTGATCTAAGTTCTTAAGACACTTAAACGGTATCCTGAATAGATTGAAGTTTGTGTGAGAATTTAAGATGGATCAGTATATCGACAATCGAGGTGAATTGTTTAAGTCTGTGTATGTAATGTTGCTTAACGGTACTTGTAATCTGTCTGAAAAGCTGATATGATTCCCTGACACGCTCGTCAAAAATAAACTTGTAAATAGTTTACTTTCTGCAATCTAAGTTTTCGGTTATTTCAATTCTTAGTTTAGATCCCATTAAAAATCCAAAAAGATTTTATTTCTGCTTTATTTTAGACAAACCAGAGTGGAAAGTTGATTGTCGGATTCTAGAAAGATGAAGCAGATGCAGGAGATTCTGAGCTGAAGAATGAGGAGAGCTTATATTGTTGGAAGTTTGATTGTTTTCAAAGTCAAACAAGTTCATTAAGTTGATACTTGTTATTTTCGGAAAAAGTTGAAAATGATTTTACTAAATCAGTTTGATTCGTCAAAAGATCAACCAGGGTCATTAAATTGAACTTGGTAGATTAATCAGGTGTTCGGGGTCATTAACTTGAACTTGAAAACTTGAGTGGATTTCTTAGAGCTGGTTGAATTTGTTTTTATTGTTTAGAAAAGATAGATTGTAATGTTATTGGTTGAGTAACAGGTTTGGAGACTTCATTATTTCCACGGAGGTAAATTGTCAAAGCTTGAACCAGATATCTTAGATCCTAGCATACTGAGAGGGGGAGTCTGTGAAAGGGGGAGTCTGGATCAACAGCTAATGGGAAGCTTGAAGTTAGAGCTAGGAGACAGTCCTGGAACCTGTGAAGAATGTTTACGAAGAGAAGACAGAGTTGGTGAAAAGATCAAGACTGAAGACTACGGATCTGAAGATTGATAAAGACTACGTCAACATCCAAGGGGGAGTCTGTTGATGCAGAGGATGTCTGTTGACTACGTCTACATGAAGTTCTAAGTCAAGATTGGTCAACAGGGGTTTAAACTGTCAAATTTAGAAAGTTATGATTTAGGTCTGCTTTTAAGGTCATTAGAATAGAGGTCCGCTTTTATGTACATTAAGTCTGGTTCGCTTATAAGTCCTTGGTGGGTTCGCTTATAAAGTTCGCTTATATGACTGGTCATATCAACGAACCACATAGCCTATATATAGGATTGTCTTATCAGCGGATCTGGTAGTGATAGATGTGTGCTCAGGAGCCGAAACTCTGTCAAAATTACATTTGAAAGCAATAAAAGTTGTGGAATTGAAAGGACAAGCTGTTGTAACATCATATGTACTGATTCCGCCTTTATATGTGATGATGAGCTACCTTGACTGACGTTTTATGGTCAAACAACGGTCCAACAACTCCATAATTATGTAGGCCTCCATAATTACGTAATTCCTTGCACAGTCCGCACAGTCCATTTCATAATGCGTAGGAATAATTACTTGAATAAACATGAAGCGACTCGACTAGACCACCAAAGGATCCTTTTAATTAGATCAACGAACGATCTTTTTAAACTAGATCAACACATGATCTTCTTAACTAGACCGTCGTACGATCTCTTTAAACAGACCACTTAAGGGATCCTTTTTAGTTACATCATCACATGATATTTCTAATCAGATTTTCAAAATCAATCTGTTTAACCAGACCATTCAAGAGGTCCAATTATAGAATAATACTTTATAACCCGAGGGACTTAACTACAATGTTGAAGTCCATTAAGGGTTTAAGATAGTATCTGTGGATATCCTTTTCTGAATCTCTTGTATGAGATATGGAAGATTCTATGAGGATTTGGTTGGACCACATACAACCACAAAACATGTAAGAAAAACATAAGCACAAATTTAGCTAACTTGATTCTTTAATTTGTTATCTTTAGGTATGGATATTTAAAGCACACTAGGAATCCAATCCATGGATTTCATTTGGCACTTTAATGATTTTTAAGGATCTATCTATAAAGATAGGGGGATTCTCAATAAGAGTTTGACTTTGTTTCTTAAAAGAAACGAGAGTTTAAGGTTCTTGGGGAGATCACAAGTGATCATAATATGACAGAACCATACGAGTAGTTAGTCTTTGGGTTGACATCATAAGGTTTCATCAAGCATTCACACAAACGCATAAATGTTGCAGAAATAAAAACAACAAATCTTTATTTATGTAACAACGGAATTGTCTTGAAGTGTCACAAGATAACAACCAAGGAAATACAAAACACTAATTGTTCACTGCTGCATCATTGTTCATGTTTGCCTCATTGATGTTGAACACTCGTCCACGCGCTGGAGGTATGTTAACAAGCCTTGGGCAATTGTTCCTGTAGTGGGTAAGGTCACCACAGTTATAACATGACCCTGGAGGGAACCGTGCTTGAACAGCAGCAGGGTTTGCAGCAGCTTGATTTGCATAACGACAAACATTGATCAAATGTCCCAACCGCCCACAGTGGGTACATTTGTGACACTGCTCTTGCTCTAGATGATGACGGTTGCACTTGTTGCACAAAGGTGCGGTACCAACATAGTTTTGTCTTTTACGAGGTTGTGCTGGCTGGTTTGGTGCAACCTGTTTGTCTTGAGCAGTTACAGCGTAGCTTTGAGAGGCTTTGCGCTTCTTCTTCTTGGACACCTCAGCATTTTCTTCCTTTGGTCCCACATGAGCAGTCTTGTCAGATGGTCTTAAGTCGCCCTTCCGAAACAGCTTGCGCTTCCTGATATGGGATTCAGTCAGAGTGGCAGCCAATTCAATGGCTTGTCTGACAGTAGTAGGGTTGCTACCAGTAATGATATCCTGAACTACGTCAGGAAGACCATCAATGTATTTCTCAATCGCCTTATCCAGAGGCGTAACCATAGCAGGGCATAACAAGCTCAATTCCTCATAGCGGTCAGTATAGGCTCGATGTTCCCCGCTGTCTTGCTTCAAATCATCAAATTCCCTTTCTAGAGCCCTTAGCTCATGACGAGGACATAATTCCTTCATATAAGAGCCCTAAGCTCGGCCCAAGTCTGTGCTAATGCAACCTCAGCACCGTGGTCTCTCATAACCCCGTTCCACAACGTAAGAGCCCTCTTCTGAAACACACTCGAAGAAAACTCGACCTTGCGATTTTCAGGACACTGAACGTGACGGAAGTATTCTCAATGCTCTCGAACCATTGAAGAAGCCCAGTTGCTCCCTCAGAACCACTAAACTTGAGCGGTTTAGCCGAGTTAAAATTCTTGAAATTGCACGGAGCATTGTTGTTGTTGATGGCTTGAGTTATTTGAGCATAAAGATTTGGGAAGGCAGCAGCCATTTGCTGCGCGATGATTTCCGCCAGTTCGGCATTCGCTATCTGATTGTCGCGTCGAGGAGGCATTCTAAAAGAGGAAACATGAGAGGAAACGAGTGAGAGAATTAGACGAAAAGAATGAGATGAAACAAATCTGATGAAAGCAAGGATAGTGGTCATTTGTTTGTTACTACAAAGCAACAAATGACCTCGATGATTAATCAAAGTAAATAGGTCAAAAATAATGTATCGCGAAGACATGCTTGCCTATAAGTGGACACTCACCCCAAGAGTTCCCAGGTAAGAGTGACTGGTCCGATTATGTGGACCTAGTGCATCAAACTACACCTTTGAGACTATAAGGATACCACAAAGGAAATCCCTATTTGGATGGAGAAACAAATTGGTTTCAGACATTCCATGACAACAGGAATGGGGTGTCTAGTCCTATAGCGCTATATCATACTACCAACCGGTCTGGTGAATAAAAATAAGTACTATTCCAACAATTAATTTCATAAT